>NW_006408579.1:13100404-13101659 GCF_000296735.1 Chrysochloris asiatica
ATGTTGAGGAATTTCCCTTCAATTCCTACATTGTTGAGTGTTTTTATCAGGAATGAATGTTGGATTTTGTCAAATGCCTTTTCTGTATCAATCGATATGATCATGTGGTTCTTTTCCTTTTTCTTATTTATATGATGGATTACGTTGATTGTTTTTCTGACGTTGAACCATCCTTGCATCCCTTTTATAAAGCCCACTGGGTGATGAGGCATTATTTTTTTGATGTGCTGTTGGATTCTGTTGGCTAGAATTTTGTTAAAAATTTTTACGTCTGTGTTCATGAGGGATATTTGTCTATAGTTTTCTTTTTTTAGTGATGTCCCTCTCTGATTTCGGTATGAGGGTTATGCTTGCTTCATAAAAATTATTAGGGAGTTTTCCATCTTCTTCTATGTCCTGGAATAATTTGAGTAGAATTGGTGACAGTTCTTCTCTGAATGCTTGGTAGAACTTACCTGTGAAGCCATCTGGGCCTTGGCTTTTGTTGGTTGGAAGTTTTTTGATGACCTGGTCAATTTCTTCTTTTGTTATGGCTTTGTTCAAGTTTTGTACTTAATTCTGAGTAAGTTTAGGTAGGTCATGTTTCTAGAAATAAATCCATCTCATCTAAGTTTTTGCATATGTTGGAGTATCGCTTTTCATAGTATTCGGTTATTATCTCTTTGATTTCGTTTAATTCTGTTGTGACTTCACCCATGTGGTTTCTAATGCAATTGATTTGTGTCCTTTCCCTCTTTTTAGTTAGTTTTGCCAATGGTTTGTCAATTTTATCAATCCTTTCAAAGAACCAGCTTCTTGTCCTGTTGATTCTTTCTATAGATTTTCAGTTTTCCATCTCATTTATTTCTGCTTTTATCTTTATTATTTCTTTTCTTTTGATGACTGTAGGTTCCCTCTGCTGGTCTGCTTCTAATTGTTGAAGATGCTGTGTTAATGTGTTGACTTTAGTTCTTTATTCTTTTTGGATGTGTGCATTTATCACAATAATTTGTCCTCTCAGCACTGCTTTTGCCGTGTCCCAAATGTTGTGTTTTCATTCTTATTTGTTTTTAGGTACTTTGTGAATTCCTGTTTAATTTCTTCTTTTACCCAGTCGCTTTTCAGCAGGGCGTTGTTCAGCTTCCATGTATTCGACTTTATTGCCTTGGTCATCTTATTGTTGATTTCTAGTTTTATAGCATCGTGGTCTGAGAAGATGCTCTGTAGAATTTTGATGGCTTGTAAATTTATGGAGGCTTGTTTTGTGATCTAACAT
>NW_006408579.1:13103375-13106450 GCF_000296735.1 Chrysochloris asiatica
TTTCCTTACTTCTTCCTTGTTTTCCTCCACCCCTTTTCAGAGCATTTGAATTTGTTTCCATAGCATTCTTCTGAATTATTTCTCAGGCATATCCAAAACCTGCTCTTCCTCCTCTATAAAACCTTTGTCTGTCTCCAGCTTGTTTGCATTAGCTACTCTCTTCTGTTTTGGGACATGTTTTGAGAAGGTTTGTTGCTTTTTATTCGACATGTTTATTATTTTTGTTGTTGTTATTATTATTTTTAAGTATGTGACTGCTTGAATGTTAGTTGTTTGATTACTGGGTGTCTCCTGGTGAATATGACCAGGAAATAGGCTTCCCTTATCAAATGTAATGCTTAGTGGGTGTTGTTGGGTCTTGTCTCAGTGGTGAAATATTATGGGGTATGCTTATAGCTTGGCTAGATGGCCATGATTGTTGTCTCCTCTTGGGTAACATAGGGAGAAAAAGCTCCCACCTCCAGGAAAGGTTTGTGATCAAAAGCACCCAAAGCAGAAATAATAATAAATGCATAGACAAAAATCAACACTTTGTAACAGAAATTAAGCTGTGGTTGACTGTCCCGAGCTACACTGTCAGTGTGTGTGCAATTAGAAGCCTCCAGCAGGGGGTGGGGGTGACCACTCTCTCAGGCCCCTCCTCTAGTCATTACCGTAGAGGTGTGCAGGTAGATATTGGGGAATTAATGGGAGAAAGATTGTCCACTATTTTTGTCTCTGAAGGTCAGTTAGGTATCAGCGTGTGCGCACAGCGCAATTCTCGGAATGGTTGAGTACTGTTATGCTGGGGTTTTATAGATTGCTTTAAAATGGCCCTGCACAGGGAGCTCGGGCAGCGCAGCGGCTATGGATCGCAAGGACAATAGCTGGAAATGTGGAGCCGCTACCCAGGAGAAAGGCAAGGTGCCCTGCCCCGGCTCAGACCCACAGCCTCAGAAACCCCCACAGGTCATCTGCTGTCAGAATCTATTCTAAGTTGCACTGATGCGAGGGGTTTAGCTGGGGAACTTTTGGATCCATGAGTCTGAAGGTGACATCATAAATCGCAGCTGAGCTCCCTCTCTCTGTACAGTGGGAAAACTGTCCTGCCTGATGTCTGGGCTGAGAAATGAAGATGCGACAGGGAGAGAGAGAGGGATAAATGTGTAGTCTCCTGCATCTTGTGTTTGTGTGTGTGTGTGTGTGTGTGTGTGTATGTGTGCTGAACACTCTGCTTTCTGAGCCAGGCTGGCTTTAGCCCGCCCTCTAAACTGTGCCGGGTAGGGTAATCGCCAAAGGAGTACAGTCTCCAGATTCCTAAATCGCCAGTGTTTTCCTTAATATCATGATTTTTTTTCACTTGGGAGTGCGGGGAAACTGACGCCCTGCATTTTATGGTAGATCCAGAGCTCTGGAGTTGTTGTATGAGCGCCTCCTTCAAGAGATCCACCCTCCCTTCTCACCAGGGCGTACCCTACCTATTTTTGAGCAGCTGTAGCCCCAACTGGAAGTTTTCTATTTCTTTTTAATGGTTGCATTCTTATTAAAAGTTTCTACTTCTCCAACAGGTTCTCCTTTCCCCTCCCCTAATTCATCCTGTTTACACATACCCCAGGTGCATGGGCTCCTGTGGTGGCTATATCAGCCAACAATCTGTGCCTTGGTCAAGAAGCAACTTCCTGGACCCTTGTTCCCTTATTCCTGAAGATGAACCAGCTTGAGACTTATTTCTCACAGACTTGATGGCACTTGTTAACAGCAACAACAAATAGTTCCCTTGTCAGGAAAAAAAAAAAAAAAGTTTGAATTTTTCTGTTTTACAGCATTAGCCCTTTATCTGCCTCAATTTTACACTTCCAGAGGAAATGAAGGAACCAGATGATCAGGATACAGATGAGAAGCAATCAGATCATTCAAAGAGTGAAAGAGGAACACCTCAGAAGTCTCCTAGATCTGAATCAAGATGTAAGTAAAGGTTATAATAGCCACTTATGCTTATTAAAGGTCATAATATGTGCTTAACACAAATAACATGGTTATTATTTTTAAATTTCAGTAAAATAACTTTTATAGAGTACATATATAAATTTACAGAATTAGAGCATAAATATTTTACGTGTTTAATTCCTTGCTAACCTAAAGAGCAGAGTCTTGGTGTAGTGCTGTAGGATAAGCACTGGACTACAAGGTTGGCAGTTCAAACCAGCTGCTCCCTGGAAACCCTGTACAGAATCATTATGAGTCAGAAGTGACTTAATGGCACATAACAATAACTCTAAAATACAATTTCAGAAATTTAATTTTGCCTATTGGGATGAGGTTCTGGGAAACTGAGTTTACTAACAACATTTACATTGAATTGTTTCAACCTAAGACATGCTTCATAAATCAAAATTTCTCCAGATCATGTTTTATTTGGGGCATTTATCTTTTCCTGCTTGGACTTTTGCAGCTAGGATTTCCACTCAAGTCTTTCTGTCTGGTTCTCCCTCCATACTGCTGTTAGAATAACCTTTCAAAAAAAAAAATGTTCCTATCACTTTCCTACTCAGAAATTTTTAGTTGTTCCTCTCTGTTTTTTCCTTTTCCTGACTTTTATATTTCTGATGCAAGATTGATTACATTCAGATTTCTACTTCTGGGCAACATTTCCCCAGATATGACTCTTAATTTTCATTGGAGAACTTAATGCCCCTTGGTCTAGCACTGCCTTAGGACATCCCTGTCATATGTTAGACCCTCCAAGTGGTAGACCTCACCCTCTGCTCAGCTCATAAATTAGTCCATACATCATGGGTCTCAGAATCCCAGATAGTAATCTGAAACAACTGCTAACATCTTGAACTCCCTTAACCATGCCGTTAAGGTACTATAGGAAATGGTCTCTGTCTTTTCAGTCAAATACTACATGATAGCTTCTCCTGAGTTTGTGTCTTTGTTTCTCATTCTCAATGTTGGCTTTAGAATCTTTACAAGAATAGAAAGGCAAATGATGATTTCTTCTTCAAACTTAAAGTCTTTACTAGTCAATTTTTTTTAACATGCACAAAAACACTCGGGAATATAATTGTTTAAACAACACAAGGTTTTATTCTG
>NW_006408579.1:13107651-13111909 GCF_000296735.1 Chrysochloris asiatica
CAGGCTGGTCTGCATGTCCTTTTAAGTGGGAATGTTCCTCCTCAGAAGGTTCTGGATGGGGCTCAGGATTTCACCTAAGGTCCTTTACATTACAAAGGCTCCGCAAGAAGCCTGTTTCACTGGGCAAGTTCTAGAACCCTTTTTTTTACTAGTCAATTTTTAAAAGTATAAAAATCCCTAGTAACTTTCAAGTTGCTTAGATTTTTTTTTTCTATCAGTGGAGCAACTCTTTGACCAGGCTCAGAATATCCATGTTGGGTTTTTTTGTTTTTTGTTTTTTTTTTTGTTATCTGCTGCTGACAAATGCTCCCAAGACAACTAGTTCACCATAAACTTCTGAAGGCACCTGGCACTAGCTACATGGGCCAGCAAACCTGGCTCCCCTAATTAAGTGCCTGGAAGCACCTCACTCTGCCAGCCTCCAGAAAGCAAACCACCTGCCCCAAATCATTCAGCTTTCCTTGCTTCGTGATCTGAAAAGCACACTGTTCTATCTTGTGCTCTGGTTCTTGGTTCTACTACTGCTGCTCCTCTGCCACTTGTTTGGTAGCACAGCTTTCTGTCCGTGGATTGAGGAAGTACATTGCACAGGGATTTCTCCAAAGGATGCGCTCCACTCCTGGTTCTTCTTCTTTGATGGCAGTGAGGTTCCCCCTCTTGCTTCTGAGATGGCTCATTTTATAACCAGGCTAGAGGGTCAAGTTTTTATACTTAAACAATGAACTCTGCTAACATCCACAACTGAATCATGTATCCTATTAGTATCTTCTCCCACCTTCTCTTACCCAGACCCATCAGGAAAAGATCATTTGGTGGGAGTTAAAAAGACCTATGGCTAGAAGAGACATTTTAAATATTTCATAACACCACAACTCCTAATTCTTTTATCATTAATTGCTTCATCCTAGTTCTTTGCAGTCTCAACTTCTTTTACAGAGAGGTCAGCAAATAGAGTATTAAGCTATGGACACACTAATTTTGAAATGAAGTGCTGAAATAGACAGTCCTGAGAAATAATTAAAGTTATGTGTTAAACGATGGTGTTAGTGAAGAATAGTTCCCTGGGACCATTCTTTGGGAAAAAACAAGTTAGATATTTGGCCTGTTTAAGTATCTAGCATTATTTTCTTTCCATCCAAATACATGAATCATACAGAACCCTGCCTCGTCACCCAGTTAATTAGTATGGTCAGTCTTTCCTATCTTATTCATATTTGTCTTTGGCCTTGTTCCTAATCATTTACCTACATTTCAGGTAGATCATCAAATTGGCCATACTCTGCTTTAGTACGGTAATTTCTTCTTTCCTCTTCTGAAAGTTCCCTCAATCTTGTTTTGACCTTCATGGCATTGTCTATTGACAAAATATCCCTGATTGACCTTGATTTGAATATTGGCTTATACTTGGGACCACTGTGTTTCCATTCTAATTCCTTTTATCTGCTAAAGTCAATATTGTGTGCCCAGATTCTTAAGCCTGGGATATCACTTCAGATATAGTCATACTCAGAAAAGGATGTCCTTAACTGTTGTTTGTCTTTAGCATAGCAGATTCTCTGTACATGCTGGCAAAATAGGATAGAATTCAAATAATGGTATCAGGATACTAGCTTTTTTTCTTACTGTTCTATTCTCTTTCAAGTATTAAGTGATAGGAAATGAAGTGAACATGGAGATTAACTCACAGAAAAGGCTTCCTTTATTTTATTTTTTTTTTAAGTTACAAGACTTATCAAATGAAATAATTATATTAGGAACTTTTGAGTGTTAAAATTAACTACATTTAAAGCAAGTTTGAAGTGTTAGGTATTTTGGGAATAATTGCTTTATTCAAAATTTAGCAATTACTTAAATTATTTTTAATAGCTACAGCAAGACCTTTAGAAGATACCACAGATGATACATTTACTGAAGGGGAAGAGTCGAATTCAGAGGATGAAGACTCATATGTAGAGTATTTGGAAGGAAGTTCAAGTCTAATTCAAAATGATAATATAGAAAGCACTGAAGGTAGGTATTACTCTTTTTCTATTAGTAATTACCACTGTTTTAAAGACAAATTGCCCAGTTCTTCATGTGAACATTTATAAGTTCAAAGAAAGAAAAAAAAAATCTGTTGTTGTTGTTAAATGCCGTCGATTTGGTTCTGACTCATAGCAACTCTGCATAGGGTTTTTATTTATGGGGAGAGATTAAAAATGAAACATCACATACATTCTGAAGAGGTGGCTTAGCAGCTGTGGAGTTATACACTTCATTTCTGATAATCACATCAAGAACTCTCAAATTTGGTCTTTTGGAGTGTGGGAGATAGATGGTTTGAGGGGGAACTTCAAAAAGTTCCTGAAAAAAATGCCATTACCTCTTAGTTCTGTTTTCCTCAAACTTTTAGAAGCCCCCTTGCATAATGATTGTTCCACCCCAGATTAGTGAGAGTAACTCTCTCTTGGAATTGTTTGGGAGTTGCTCTTGCAGTTTCTACAAAAACCATGACCAGACCTCAGCATTCACCCCTGACACAGGTAGGTTGGCTCTTCTTGCCTTGCTTATTGGTGGAGAGCATCATGCATCCAGGCCATTAGTAATAGTATGTCAGGCTTTGTATGTTTCTCTTATCTTTGGAAAATAGGACTTTAGGATTCACCACACACTCTTCTTAGTTAACATATTTTCATTTTTTAGAACCTCTGTATTCGGAAACTCCTGCCCTTCCTGCTGAAGAAGCAGAGAAGAAAATTAAGAAGAAAATACTAGATAACTACTTCTACGATTATGATGAGCTTGTTTCGAGGCCTTTTGTGACTTCGAATTCAGACATACCACTGCATCTTCTCATGCTTGTGTATCCATTCCAGCTACGTGTGTAATTGGGTGATTTCAGCTTGTTAGGTCAGGGGTTGGCAAACTATAGCCCATTGACCAAATGTGGCCCCCT
Source organism: Chrysochloris asiatica (assembly GCF_000296735.1). Lineage (NCBI taxonomy): Eukaryota > Metazoa > Chordata > Mammalia > Afrosoricida > Chrysochloridae > Chrysochloris > Chrysochloris asiatica. The sequence continues at coordinate 13,110,587 of NW_006408579.1, forward strand.
GCCTGTTTTTGTAAATAAAGCTTTATTGGAACATAATCATATTATCATCCCACTTTTACATTTACACCTTAATACTTTGTGTAAAGGTGTACTTGTACAGATAGAATGATTCTGTTTTAGTTTTTACATGAAAATAGAGTATGTTGTTTACACTTTGTGCCTGCCATCCTACTACACTGGCAAAGTTAAGTAGTTACAACAGAGCCAATATGACCCACAAAGTCTAAAAGATTTACTGTATTTATTAAAAAAAAGCTTTGTCAACCCTTGTCTTACGCAGTTCTAACAACTTTAGCCCTTTGGGAACTTTAGGTAGAAATGTATGCTCATAATCTAAGCTGAGCTTCGGTTTGATGCCAAGTAACCACAAAGAGAAACGATGTCTTTTTGCGTCTCACGAGACTTACTGTGAAAGAGACCAGAAGGCTCTCTGACTCCATTTACCTTCTCTACAAGTCTGGCATGACTTTGCCAATGCCTGTCAAGTTAAATGAATCCATGTCCCCTTTGTAACACACGGACATGGCTTTTTTGGCATTCCTGCTCTCTTCTTTATTTGCCAGATGAATTACCGAAGAAGATGACGCTTAGAAATGGCAGCTGGGAACATGTCAGGAGAATAAGAGTCAATGAAGTAATGTAAAAGTGGGGATTGTAGAAGGGTGTTCTGTGTTTGCCATAGGATGTTAAGCTTACAAGGTGGGCATTTAGATGATTTCTAATAAGATTCTTAGCTGGCAATTTGATAAGCCCACCTCCAGATGGGTACTGAATATTTCCACATGGCCTAAACCACTGGCTTCTTATCAGGGTGTGCTTACAGAGATAGAGACAGAGTCTCAGTTTTACTTTTTACATGACAGTAAAACATGTTACTATAGAAGGCCAAGTATTAATTATAATTTATTATAATTAGCAAGATTACAATATCATGAATATTCAATAGTATATGCACTTGAGCAAGTCTTAAGAAATAAGAATACTTAAAGTACTAATTGATGCCTTTCTTACTAATATTTACTGTTACCAGTTTTTTTTTTTTTTTTCTCAGACACAATCCTGAGTGTGACTACACTAACTGGATTTTGTAACCTGGAGTTTCTCTCTTTAGTTTTTTTCCCTTCTTATTTTTTGGGAAAGTTTCTGACAAAAGTTGAGTTTTTTTTGTTTCCCCCAAATGGGGTAGTGGTGGTATATATGAGTCTCCTGGAATTTTTTCCTGAAATACATAGGCTTTGATATCTTCCTAAATCTACTGATTATGTCTGTGCACAGAAGGGTTTGGGCATATGTATTCCAGAGAGAGGTGACCCAATGGAATGC
>NW_006408579.1:13112924-13116782 GCF_000296735.1 Chrysochloris asiatica
GGAGGCCAAAACTTCGTTTCTCATACTTAGGACATATTGTCAGGAGGGACCAGTCTCTGGAGAAGGATATCATGTCTGGTAAGGTGGAGAGTCAGAGAAAAAGAGGAAGACTTCAGCGAGATGGACTGGCAAAGTGGCAGCATCAATGGGCTCAAACATGGCAACAATTATGAGATTGGCCTGGGATCGGGCAGTGTTTCATTCTGTTGTGCATAGATAGGGTCGCTATGAGTCAGTACCAACTAATGGCACCTAACAATTCTGACAAAGCTCCCAGGTGGTTTTGAATGTGTCATCCTCCCCTGTCCTGTAACACTACGGAGTCACTGCTCCCAAGTTAGAAAGACATGCCTAGATTCAGAAGTGTCCTTGATTTTTTATCTCATGCATAATTCCGCTTACTTATACTGGTTGAGTGTCTGTATTCTTTAGTCTTTCCAGTATGGCTACAGAACACTTTTCATACCAGGAAAATCACAAAGGAACTTACCCCATTTTTGGACAGTTTAAGATTAAATAGGTAGATCCAGATTTAAGGTTTAGAAGAGCTATGTGGAACCTTACATGTTGAAGTTAATACTGCTACCTGGAGACGCAGCAATATAATCTCTATATCTTATGAGACTGGGTCAGCCATCATATACCCCATAAATGCTCTTTTCTCCAGGGTAAACAGCCTCAGTTATTTCTGCTGGTTTCACAGGTCATGGTTTTCCAGCCTTCTCTGTCCGGTCACTGTTCTCAGGGTATGCACCATCTTGTTGGAGGTCTTCTCTGGTGTGGTAGTTAAAACAGAGCATAATATTGTAGGAACAGTCAGACCAGCAGCCTCTGAAAACTTGAGTGTCTCTGGAAGGAAGTTACAAAGAGCAAGACAGAAGAGAGGATAACAGAATATGGAAGAGGGTTGAAGGTATACTAGAACACACATTTTAACAATTTCAAACCTCTGTTTAGTGGCTGCTACTATATTTGGGGTTGGGAGGGAAGGATCATAAGCTAGTTTCACGGCAGTTAATTGAACAGACACCTACTGGGTGCCTAGTCAGGCTTAGACAGTGTACTGGGTGCTCTAGGAAATCGATATGAGCACGAAGCAGTCTTTGCTCTCAAGTGGGCTGAGATTTAGAGGGTGAGTGCTTGGGATGTTATCCTCTCATGTATTTTGTTTGAAATGGCTTTTAATTAGAGTGGCAACATGTAAGAGAGATAATGTTGTTGTTATGTGCCATTGAGTTGGTTCTGATCCATAGTGACCCTATATAGGGTTTCCAAGGAGTGACTGGTGAGCTTGAACCACCAACTGTGCAGTTCAAACTGACTTTGTGGTGCTTATCCTATAGCACCAAACTAGGACTCCAAAAGGGACAATGTTGTTGTTGTTAGGTGTCATCGAACAGCTACCTCTTGGTCCATGTACAGATTCTTCATGAGCATAATTAAGTGTTCCAGAATACTCATACTTTGCAATGTTGTCAATAGCTTGTCATGATCCACACAATTGAAAGCCTTTGTATAGTAAATAAAGCCACAGGTAAAGTCTTATATTCTCTGCTTTCAGCCAAGATTGATTGGACATCGGCAATGATATACCTTGTTTCACGTCCTCTTCTGAATCCACTTGAACCTCTGATGCATTTATATATTGGATTATAAGTTCTCTGTCAATGTATGCTTGCAGCCGTTTCTGTACCGCATTTAGTAAAACTTTACTCGCATGGGCTATCTATCCAAGATATTATCCGATGGTTTCAGCATTCCGTCGGGTCACTTCTCTTTGGAATGGGCATATATTTATTGATCTCTTCCAATCAGTTGGCCAGATAGTCATCTTCCATTTTTCTTGGCAGAGATGAGTGAGTGCCTTCTGTGCCGCCTCACTTTCTTGAACGATTTAAATTTTTATTCCGTCAATTCCTGCTGCTTTGTTCTTCGCCAGTTCCTTCAAAGCACTTTGGACTTCCTCTCTGAGTATCATTGGCTCTTGGTCATATGCTACCTCTTGAAACGGTTGAACATTAACCATTTCCTTTTGGTACGGTGACTCTGAGTATTCCTTCAATCTTCTCATGATGCTTTCTGCATCATAATAACCCCCTGAAATGAGAGCTGGTTCTCTCCATCATATAGAGACATCCTTCTAGCTCTCTGAAGTATTATGCTGGTACCTGGAAAAAAAGAGAAGGGAAAAAAGAAGGAAAGGAAAACAGGGGTTGGGGGAAAGTCAAAGAGCCAGGTTCTTAAAAGAAAAAGAATCCAGGCATTTAATTTGTCATGTGGCTATGGAGGTCCCAGATACTCTCCAGGAAGCCCAGATAGCTTCCTCTAAATCTTTGCATCACATATTCACAGATTCAGAAATGTTTTCTTAATTTAATTATTAAGCAATGAAATAAGTACAGTTGGTTATGTATGACAGAAAGAACCACTAATTGCCAGTGAGTTGATTCCAACTCATGGTGTGACATACATGTGTCAGACTAGACCTGTGCTCCATAAGGTTTTAAATGGGTTTTATTCCTAGATGTCCCTGAGTGGAGTTGAACTTACAATTACAGTCTTTTGGTTAGCAGCCAACTGTGTTCATCGTTTTTACCCTCCAGAGTGATACATAAAACTCAACCAAACCCATGCTATAGAGTCAATTCCGACTCATAGCAACCCTATAAAGTGTTTTAGAGATTGTAAATCTCTATGGAATAGGCAGCCTCTTTCTCCTGCTGAGTAATTGGTGGGTTTGAACTGGCAATCGGGCAGTTAGCAGCCCAACACCAGGGCTCCTTAGGGTGATGTGTAATCGGCTGTCATTGGTATAATGTACTTCACAATTCAAATTACATCAATTAATGTTTTTTCTACATTCTCTGTATTCTTACTCTGAAAAATTTTGTTTACTGAAAATAAGTGGCATCCTCTACGATCAGAATTTGTTTTTTGAACAAGGGCTCAAAAAAATAAAGATTTCTTCTAGGTTCCCTCAACTTTAGGGTCCTAACAAAGAATTCTTGTATAGTAGAAATCCATCTATATAAGATATTTGCTCTTGTTAAGTGCCGTCGAATAGGTTCCAACCCATAGTGACCCTGTATAGTGTTTCCAAGGCGTGAGCTTGAACTGCCTACCTTGCAATTCAAACCAACAATGCAGTCCAGTGCACTAACCCACAGTGCCACATCAAGACTCCATTAAGATATTTAAGATACTTTGTAATATACATAAGGAGCTCTGATAGTGTAGTGGTTACGAATCAGGCTGTGAACCACAAGGTCAGCAGTTCAAAACTACCAGCTGTTCTGTGAGTGAAAGATGAGGCTTTCTGCTCCCATAAATATTGACAGACTCGGAAACCCCAGAACTGACTCCACAGCACATAACCACCACCACTACCACTATGTAACATGAGCTCCTGGTGTGGCGCTGTAGGATCAGCGCTGGACTGGAAACCACAGGTTGGCAATTCAAACCCACCAGCTGTTCCTCAGAAACCTATACAGGGTCACTGTGAGTTGGAACCAACTCAATGGCACTCAACAACTATATAAAATGTAGCCTTGGTAGTATAATGGGTTATGAGTTGGGCTCCTAATTGCAAGGTCAGTAATTCAAATCCACCAGCAGCTCCACAGGGAAGAGAGTAAAGATTTACAGCCTTGGAAACCCTATATGGGGGTCTCTATGTGTTGGAACCTACTTGATGGCACTTATCTATGTAATATATTGGAAATTATGTTTTTAATAAATTGATCTGAGTTTCTTTAATGCACTTATATGTTGGATTATATTAATATTAAACTTAAAAGTATGCACATTTAAAAGATGTTTTATAACTCAGATTGCTCATTTCTGTATTGAATTGTT
>NW_006408579.1:13118913-13129806 GCF_000296735.1 Chrysochloris asiatica
ACTGATGATATGGAGCTTTTCCATCTTCTCTTTCCACAGATGTAGTCAATTTGATTTCTATGTGTTCCATCGGGTGAGGTCCATGTGTATAGTCATCTGTTATGCTGTCTAAAGAAGGTATTTGAAATAAAAAAAATCATTGGTTTTGCAGAATTCTATCATGCGTTCTCCAGCATCATTTCATATTGAATTAGTGAAGTTTTACTCTATAGCCCAAAGATACACAAATATAACACCTATAAACACATGAGTGAGCTCAAAAAGGAGCTAGCCTATTTATTGCATATATATTTATAATACTACATTTTCTATATTATGTATATATGATATATGTAAACTTTCATAATCTATATGAATTGAACTTTAAGTATGTTCATGTGAATTTATTACAATAATTACATTATCAGTGATTTGTTAGAATTTAAAATCTTGTCTTTTAGCATTAAGTAAGAGGCCTGTGTAGTACTTTTTCTTTGTTCAGTCAAACATTTACTATATGGCTACACTATCATTCATTGTGAACACAAAGATGGTAAAGACATGGCCTTTCTCCCATATCGTATGATGTGACTTTGTTTAAATGGGAGAGAGGAAAATAAAATGATCTCGGTAGCTACTTCCCCCAGGAAAATGAAAATAGTACTAAATTAGAGCATGAGGATTTTCACATAATTTAAAAACAAAATTATGTTTGTAATATGTTAGAAAAAAATCTGAGTTTTGGGATAAAATTTAACTTCTTCAATTCCATATCTAAGAATATGGAATTAAAATTTTTTTATTGTGATATATATTGTTAGGTATCATCAAGTCATTACTGACTCTTGGTGACCCTTTGTTCAACAGAATGAAACACTGCCCAGTCCTGGACCATCCTCACAATTGTTTGAGGTCATTGTTGCAGCTACCGTCAGCTCACCTCATTGAGTGTCTTCCTCTTTTTCATTGTCTCTCTACCGTACCAATCATGGTGTCCTGCTCTAGGTCTGCTCCCTCCTGATAGCATGTCCAAATAACAGGAAGTGAAGTCTTAGCATCCTTGATATACTTCTTTCAACACAGGTTTGTTTTTTGTTCTTGTACTTAATGGTATATTCAGTATTCCTTACCAACATCATAATTCAAAGGCATGCATTTTTTTTTCTTCAGTCTTCGTTATTCATTTTCCGGCCACTCATTTATGAGGTGATTGAAAATACCATGGCTTGTGTCAGATACACTTTAGTCTTCAAAATGGCATCTTTGCTTTGTAACACTTTAAAGAATTATTTTGCAGATTTTTCCAGTGCACTATATATACACATATACACATATGAAACATTTATTAATGCAACATATTTTACATGTGCAAATCAGTGACATTGATTCTGTTTATCATATTGTGTAGCCATCACCACTATCTGTTTCCAAATTATTTCCTCACCTTTGTAGAAACTCAGTGCTCCCTAACCCTGATTTCCCTTTTCCTCCTTCTTCTCATCCCAGATAGCCACCATCCATTTTCCAGTTCTAGAGATTTCATAAAAACCCTTTTGTGACAAATAGTATTTGTCCTTATGTGTCAGATTTTATTCAGCATAATGTTTTCAGTGTTCATCCATGTTGTAGCATGTGTCAGGACTTAATTTCCCTTTATGGATTTCACTGCTTTTCCTGTTCCCAAAATGATCATGTTGTTGCACTGTTTTTCCTTAACAACTTTTCCTCAGCCATTCCTTTGGTTATGACTGTAGAAAGCGAGCCAATCTTCAACTTCTGGACAACAATACCGTGATGTACATAGCTGGGAATCAACTGATCCTTTTGGATTTGAAAACCAAGAAACAGATGTACCTGCAGAGTTGCAGTGGTGGAGGAATTGGTGTCATTGGGGTATAAAAGCCTTTTAATGATTTCAGGGGGAAGTCTATCTGTTACAGATTATTCTGTTACTCTGTTGACTAGCCAGTAGTGTCTGCCACCATGAGCAGTCTCATGGGATAACGTATGAGGTAACTGCAAGTTTATTCTACGGCATTTTCTGGTTAATGATGGCAGACACTATGTTAGCCAACATCACCTCTGTGCAATATTATAATATTATGCTAATATGGTAACCCATTTTTCAGATCAGGACACTAGAGCCTGTATGTAGAGCCCATGCAGGTTTTTTAACACTGAATACTGCACATTGCTATTTGCTCCTGGTGGTGCTGTAAGATAAGCACTGGACTGCTAACTACAAGGCTAACAGTTCAAATCCACCAGCTGCTGTACAAGAGAAGATGAAGCTTTCTGTTCCCATAAAGATTTACAGACTCAGAAATCCTATATGGGTCCCTATGAGTCGGAATCGCCTTAAGGTCAGTAAGTTTCATTTGTTTTTATTCTATAAAAATGGTGAGATTAACAACATAAGTATTAAATATTCTACCATAAAATATATAGTAAAAGTTCTGGAAGTAAGGTGTAGGTTATACATTCACTAATTTACAGCAGTTTACAGAAGGACTTGCATGTGATTTGGAGCTTGTTTCCATTTCCTCAGTTATCTTGTCTCAGTGACTCACCATCTTTTTTTTTTTTTTTTTAACTTTCATTGTGAATTATGTGATAGTTTACATGGGAGAACATGAGCTTTACATTCGTCCTTTCATTGCCATGGTTACAACCCCCTCCATGCATCATCAACCAACCAAAGGGTACACCCTGCAAGTCTGCTCCCTGGTCATCAGCACACAGTCCCTCTCCCTCGTCCTCTCTGGGTCTAGAGTTCCCAGCCACTCCATCTCTCCACATCATTCTCTGCCTCCATCTGTGGCGTCACTGTTTCTCTGGGTAAGGTCCTACTCCGCTTTTCTCCCTTGATGGTCCTAGGGAACCCGGTTCCTGGACTGCAAAGTCAACCACTCCCCCCCTTTTGCTACAAACTGTCTACCTTTACATTTCCAAACCTCACAGTCCGTCCTGATAGCAATTAAATTCACTATTGTACCACATGGGTGCTATCCGCATCTCCTTTCATCAGCCCCACCCAGACAGATTGGATACTACAAATTGGAGATTCTACTTTCCTCCACACCCTCTGGATCTAGGCTTTCTCTTAAAAGCTTGTAAGCCAGTCACCTCTTGCCTTTGTAGTCTCGCCCCCCCCCCCTCCCCAAAGTTGTCCATCTCTGTCTCCTCTGTGTATGGAGGGGGTGGGATTGATCCTTGCTGTAAGAGTTTGTTTCCTCTGTTGGGCTGCTGCATCCAGTCATTGCCTTTCTTGTATATTCAGTGTTTTCTCAGCCTAGAAAGATACACTAAGTCAACTTTATCTCGTGTTAAAAGACCCTTACCTAACCAAGTGTTCTTTTAGTCACTGGCTTGGAGCTTTCCATCACAATTGTCTTACTTTTTCCATCACCCCAACAAATTGCCCTCTTGGTTGTCAAATCTAGAGACTACCTTCTAATGTTACCTGACTTGACTGTTCTAATGTGTTGACATAAGTACTGTTTTCCTTGATGTTTTTCTATTCTTTACTCTTTAAATGGAGATGTCCCTAGATCTTTTCTCAAGGTAACTAACACCCTGACTGGACTCCTGAGGAATGCTTCTTGATGTCTTTGGCGTTGTGTGAGGGTCATCTGTTCAGTTTAAGCTATGTGAGAGGAGCTAAAGAAAGGGGGAGAAACTGGGGGATTGGGGTCTCATTCAAACAGCAGTTCCATATTAGATAGTCATAGGATTTCTAGGAGGATAGAGTTGTCCTGCTCTTGTCCTTCCTGCAGAATGTAAGCACAGCAGACTGAGCTAAAAGGCAGTAGGGCCCACTTACAGCAACCCAGCTGAGGCAGACGTTTTCTCGTGAAAGTCTGACAATGCTCTAAGAGAGGCTAGTTAGCTCAAGCAAGCAAGGCAGTGGAGAGAAACCCTTTTGGTGCGATTGGATGACCTTTGTTGAGGTGCTTACATCTGAAGCGAAGCTAAGTGAGAAACTTTTCAAAGATTTTTGATCTAGGATTGAAATAAGGATATGACAAAGGGAATGGAGAAGGTAAAGAAAATCTGAGTCCCATAGTTAGAACTTGGATATAGACTGACTATGGAAACAGAATATAGTGAGATTGAAGTGTAGTTGTTGCTAGGTGCCAGTGAGTCAGTTCTAACTCACAGCAACCCTATGTGCAACAGAACAAAACATTGCCCAGTCCTGCTCCTCCTCACAATTGTTACATGTAACCCCATTGTTGCTACCACTGTGTCAATTCATCATGTTGAGGATCTTCTTTTTTGTTAATTCTCCTCTTTACCAAGCATGGTGTCCTTCTCCAGGGACTTATCCTCCCTTGAAAACATGTCCAAAGAACAAGAGACAAAGTCTCACCATTCTAGCTTCAAAGAGTGTTCTGGATGTTCTTCTTCTAAGACAGATTTGTTTGTTATACTGACAGTTCATGGTACTTTCAATATTCTTCACCCACACCATTATTCAAGTGGACTGATTTTTTCTGTTGTTGTTAGACACCATCATCTGGTTCTGGCCCATAGCTACTCTACACACAACAGAACCAAACACTGCTCTGTTCTGTACTAATCTTAACAATCGTCATAACCCTTGAGCCCATTCCTGTTGCCACTGTGCCATCCCCCTTTTTTGCCAACTCCACCAAAATGGATGGCACATTCTAAATTTTGCCCATAGAATCCTTCAACAAGTCCATCAAGTTCAGTGCCATTAAGTCAGTTTTGACTCGTAGCAATCCTGTGTTGGGTTTCCAAGGATTAGTTTGAACTGCCACCCTTGTGGTTAGCAGTCCAGTGCTGACCCTATAGTACCATACCAGAATTCTATTAGGACTAGTAATATTTTATGAATATGAGTTTTCTATTTTGCTATAAAATAATTTGATTTGAGACCAATTACCAGGAGGTTTGATGTCAAGAATTCTTATCCTAATCCTCTTCCCCTAAACTCTTAGCAGTTTTGTGCACACAGGACTTCTTCTCCATGTGTGGTGGATGGACTGTTAGTTACTGGAGAGTGATGGAGCACTCCCTCCACTGCCACGTCAGCTCATCTCTTTTCTGAAGTCACAACCCAGTTGTGACGTGGAAAATACACTTGCAAGACTGTGAAATATGTACTTTGTGGTATAGAAGCTATTCTCCAGAAAAGATAGGTCATTATATATGTTGAGTGTAAGTTAAATGACTTAATTGGTATCAGGTCTCAAAAAGAGTAAAGCAAAACACTTAACTCCATAGCAACTTGCAGTCTGCGAGGGCAGAATTTTTTTCATTGAAAGTAGACATGACCAGTCTCCTGAAAGGGTAAATGATTTGCATGATTCTCCAGATTTCTGTGACCACATTTGTTGTTAAGTACCATGGAGTCGGTTCTCACTCATAGTGACCCTGTACAGGGTTTCCAAGGCTGCAGGAGCAGAAAGCCTCATTTTTCTCCCGTGGAACAGCTGGTAGTTTTGAACTGCTGACTTTGTGGTTAGTAGCCCCATTCGTTAGCACTACGATACCAGAGCTATCCTCTGCAAAATTGCTTTGGAAGTTGGAATATAGACAGATAGGTACATAATCCTTCACTCTGTCTTGTTGTTGTTGGTAAGTGCCGTTGAGTTGGTTCTGACCCATAGCAAACCCTTTATACAGTTTCTGAGGAGCAGCTGGTGAACTTGAACCGCCGACCTTGCAGTTCAAATGGCTTTGCAATCTGGTTCATTAACCCACAGCGCCACACCAGGACTCTACATTTTAGGGATCAATTATTTTTTAATATACTTTGCTTCTTGGCTCCAGCTATGTATGACCTCGGGCAAGTTAAAGTCTCTGTGCCTCTATGTACCCATCAATAACACGGGGTGATAATCTGAACTCACAAGTTTGATGTGAAATGTAAGAGAACTTTATAGCTTACTATTCTTATAAAACTTAGACCAGTGGCATACAGTACACACTCAACATGTCAGCTGTTATCAGCAGTATTATCTAGCTAAGTGTTTATCATCCTATAAAATCAACACCTTGCATCAAACTGAAGTGATGAAGATTTACTTGAATAGAAGAATAAGCAGAAGCTTGCCAGTAGGAAGCCTTATGACCCTATGTGTGAAGGACCGTATCTTGGATACAGGTTTCCAGTGCAATCTATAACTGAGAACCAAGTCTCTTTGTCCTTATACATACAAACAGGTGTTACAGAATTCTAGAAGTAGAATATAAGTTTTAAATAGCTTATTTTTATAAAAGCCTGTTTTTATATTTGGAGTCCTGGTGTGGCGTTGTGGATTAACGCACTGGATTGTAAATCGATTTGAACCACAAGGTCGGCAGTTAAAGCTCACCAGCTGCTCCCCAAAAGCCCTATGCAGGGTCATGATGGGTCAGGACCGATTCTACGGCATTTAACAACATTTTTATATTTACTTTTTAGCTAGGCATTTATGCATTTTGTGTATTGGACAAAGATAATTATCAATGAACAAAGATAACAGAAATGAACATAGTTTTATCCAATTTATGTGCCTGTCATTTTAAATGCTGCACAAAGAGTTTATACAGGCCATATTTACTCTATTTTTCTCTATAGCTGGTTTGGTAGCATTCTATGTTTCTCATTTACATTTGTTTGTGGTACGCTTGTCTAAGGTGACATTTTTAAAATTAGGATGTTACCTACTCTGTAAACATTACATGTTAAGACAGTAATTTAGCTTGATTGATAATGCAGGGTGAAGAATTCATGTAGCTCAGTGGTTCTCAAAGCATTGTCCCCAGACAAGCAACACTAGTCTCACCTGGGATCTTTTAGAAATGTAAATGTGGATTCTCTGAGGGTCCTAACCCACCCAGATCAACTCAATCAGGAGCTCTGGGGATAGACTTAGCAATCTGTATTTCAACAAACCCTCCAATCTTTGACACACACTGAAGGATTGGAACTGCTGTTCTTATTTACCTAATGGCAATTTTTAAAATTTTAGACCTAGAAATAATTGTCTTAATGAAAATTAGATGTAAAATGAGAATTCTTCTAGTTTTTAGTTTAAACCACCCATCATCAAGTATTTCTCAGCTGCCCCCTTTGAGCCTTGTTTTGTAGTGGTTAGGTGCCATCAAGTTGATTCCAATTGATAGTGACACAGTGTAGGAAAAATTGGAACACAACCCGGTCCTGTACCATCACCCCAGTCATTGCTGTGTCTAAGTCCATTTGGCAGCCATGTGTCAGTCCATCCTGTTGAGAGATTTGCTCTTTATTACTGAGCCTCTATCAAGCATGCTATCCTTCTTCCAATGTATGTGAGACCCAGTACTGTATTACTTTTTAATTGTTGTTTTTATTGCTAAGTGCTGGAGAGTCGGTTCCGACCCATAGCAACCCTGTATAGGGTTTCCGAGGCTGTAAATCTTTACAGGAGCAGAAAACCTCATCTTTTTCCCAAGGAACTGCTGGTAGTTGTGAACTGTTGACCTTGAGGTTAGCAGACCAACTCAAAACCACTACGCTACCATAGCTTCTTGTAGTTCATCCTAATAAACAAAATGAAAACATAGATGCTAAATATCTCATTAATTGTTGTTAAGTGCTGTCGAGTCAATTCCAACCCATAGCGATCCTGTATAGTGTTTCCAAGGAGCAGCTGGTGAGCTTGAACCACTGACCTTGAAGTTCAAATGACTTAGTAGTCTGACGCATTAGCCCACAGCGCCAAACTTAATAACTTTCAGTGAGTACTAATTTTTTTTTTTATAGGTTCACCCCCATAAAACTCACTTCACAGTAGCGGAAAATGGATCTTTTCCAAATATCATCATCTATGAATATCCTTCTCTGAGGCCTTACAGAATCCTTCGAGGTGAGTTCAGCAGAATCTTTAGAATATTCCATGTTCAAGTTAAAAATTCTGAAGATAAGACACTATTGTATCAGCCAGGTTTTCCAGAGAAACAGAATAAATAGAAGATTTATAAGATAAAATATCGATCAATCGATCTTATATATCTCCTACTTGGTCTGTTTCTTTGAAGAACCTTGGCTGATAACATGATTGTTCGATCCTTCTCCTTCCCTCCTTCTCCCTTGCTTCAATTTTTTTTTTATTTTATATTTTTGTAAATACACCTGTGAAATGAAGTAAATGTTTCCCTTATTGATGAGACTCATTCATCCTTCCAGATGGGAGTGACTTGGGATATGCCTATGTGGACTTTAACTATAATGGCACCTTGTTGGCATCTGTTAGTAGCAGTCCTGATTATACATTCACCATCTGGAACTGGAAAAACGAACAGCCCATACTGAGAACAAAAGCTTTTTCCCAGGAAGTTTTTAAGGTTACTTTCAACCCTGAAGATGATGAGCAGCTTACTACTTCTGGAGCTGGCCATATCAAGTAGGTTGGATTACTGCAACAAATGTCTCCAAACCACCCTCCCACAATACTCTTTAGACAGCTGGGCTTAATAATTCATTTCAGTGGCCACACAAAACTCAGAATACTCAACGTTATGGGGTTTATTAGAGAAGTTAACAGGATCAAAAAATGCTCAGGGCATGCTTTTTCTAGTCAGGACAGCTTCTTCTCAGCCATGCCTACAGGCAGGTCTCTCTCTGCTGAAAAATGACCAAAGGACACACCACTCCACCGTAAGCCTTAATTTAAAGGCAGTCAGCTCCAGCTTCCAGGACTCAGCAAACGGAGTCCCTTCAATTAAGTGCCTGGAGACACTTCACTCTGCAAGCATGCTTCCTGCCCAAAGTCACTCAGCTTTACTTGCTCTGTGAGCTGGGAAGCTCGCTTCTCTGATTCATACTCTGACTTGTGGTTCTGTTGCTGCCTCTCCTGTACTGCTTCTCTGGTGTCATAGCTTGCTGTCCCTGGATCAAGGAGGATACACTGGGCAGGGATCTGTGGATCCAAAGGATGCGCTCCACTCTTGGCTCTTCTTCTTTGATAGTAGTGAGATTCCCCCATTCCTGCTTTATGAGATGGCTTACTTTATTATACACATCAGAGTTTCGGGTTTTTACAATCACGGTTAAACATGTTATCCTCTCCCAACTGAGTCATATAATCTTGTGAGCATCTTCTCCCACCTTACTTACCCAAACTCATCAGGGCAAAAAGTTATATGGTAGAGGTTTACAAAGACAATGACTTTAAGAGACATTATAATTCACTATACCACAGTGATCAGTACAGGTCCCAGTAGAAATCAGCAGTGTTACCTGGGAGAATTGTGAGACCTGGAGATATTTACCCTTCTTGTTGTTAGGTGCCATTGAGTGGGTACTGACTCATAGCAACCTTATGCACAGTAGAAAAAACACTGCCCAGTCCTGTGCCACCCTTACAATCTTTGCTACACTTGAGACCATTGCTGCCATCACTGTGCCAATCCATGTTGTTAGAGGTCTTGTTCTTATTCAACAACCCTCCACATTTTCTGGAGAAGCTTGATGTCCTTCTCCAGAGGCTGGTTGGTCCCTCCTGATAATATGTTCACAGTATGAGAGACCAAGTCTGGCCATCTTGACTTCTACAGAGCATTCTGGCTGTACTTCCAACACAGATTTGTTTGTTCTTTTGTGTTCCATGGTACTTTCAACATTCTCCTGCAACACCATCAACTCAAATGCATCAATTGTTTTACAGTCTTCCTTATTCATGGTTTAACTCCCACATGCATATGATGTTATTGAAAATATCATGGTTTGGATCAGGTGCACCTTAGTCCTCAAACTGACATTTTTGCTCCTCTACAATTGCAAGAGGTATTGTGCAACAGCTTTGCCTAATGCAATATATCATTGTATTTCTTTGTGTGTGTGTGTGTTTAATATCTTTAATTATATGAAGATTTGTTCATTCACATCACCTAGAGAACATTTCACCCACTGCTCTGTTTGGCAGCCAGTCTCTTATCTCTCTTTAGCAATGGTAAGGCAGATGGATACCTTTTCCTCAGGGAAGAGAAATCCATGGTTTGTTGCCTTTGCCAATAACGAAGATGTTGGAAAGTCGGGTGGCAAAGCTATTGCCCCTGGCATCTTTCACATGAACCACATCAAAAGAGCCAGGATGTCTCTCTCTGTTAGTGATCACACCAATTCTTCCCAGGTTGCCACCTTCAGTCACCATACACAGGTTACCAGTGTCAAACTTGATGAAATCAGTAATCTTTTCAGTCTCCAAATCAATCTGATTGGTATCATTCACCTTGATGAGGGGATCAGAGTAGCATACGGTGCGAGCATCATGGGTCACCAGATGGTGGGTTCCTTTTGTTCCCACAAAGATCTTTCTTCGTACTTTGCATAGCTTGTACTTCGTCTACTCAGGTGTAATATGAACAGCAAATCAACCTTTGGTGTCATACACCAGACGGAACATTTCTCTGGTTTTCTCAATGCCTATAACATTCATAAAACCAGCAGGATAGGTTATATCAGTTCAGACCTTGTCATCAATCTTAATGAACCACTGCATACAGATCTTTTAAACTTCATCTCCTGTCAGGGCATACTTAAGTCTGTTCCTTAAGAAAATGATCAGTGGGAGGCATTCTCTGTTTGTGGGGGCCAGTGGATGGGCATGGAGTAAACACACCAGTCAGTTTGGTCAGCATCCAATGCTTCGGGGCAGCCACACACTTAAGAAGCTTCTTGGGACCATGAGCCATGGCTGAGCGGAACAGGAAAGAGCTTGTTTTATTTTTTGATTGCTGCTTCCATGAGTATTGATGGTTGATCCAAGCAAAATGAAGTCTTTGAGAACTTTAATCTTTACTCCATATTTATATTGATGTTATTTATTGGTCCATTGGTGAGGATTTTGTTTTCTTTACATTGAAGTGACAACCATACCAAAGGCTTTGATCTTCATCAGTAAGCACTTTCAGCAAGCA
>NW_006408579.1:13130071-13142532 GCF_000296735.1 Chrysochloris asiatica
TGTTGTCCATAGCTTGTCATGATCCACACAATCAAAAACCTTTGCATAATCAATAAAACATAGTAAACATCTTTTTGGTATGCTCTGCTTTCAGCCTTCTGTCATCATCAATGATATTCTTCATTCCATGTCCTCTTTGACTCTGACTTGAACATTTGGCAGTTCATTGTCAATGTATCATTGCAGTCATTTTTGAATTACCTTTAGTAAAATTTTACTTGCATGCAATATCAATGATACTATCTGATGATTTACGCATTCCATTGAGTCACCTCTCTTTGGAATGGGCACAAATAAGAATTTCTTTCAATCAGTTGTCCAGGTAGCTGTCTTCCAAATTTCTTGGCATAGATGAGTGAGTGTTTCCAGTGCTTCAGCAGTTTGTTTAAAGATTTCAATTTTTATTCCATCAATTATCAGAACTTTGTTGTTTGGCAATGCCTTGAGTGCACCTTGGACTTCTTCCTTCAATACCAATGACTCTTGATCATATGCTACCTCTTGAAATGATTGAACATCGACCATTTCTTTGTGGTACAGTTACTATGTATGCCTTTCATCTTCTTTTGATGCTTTCTGCATTATTAATATTTTGCACATAGAATCCTTCAATATTGCAAGTGGAGGCTTAAATTTTTATTTTTATTTTTTCAGTTCCCTCTGCTTCAGAAATGCTGAACATGTTCTTCCCTTTTGGTTTTCGAAATCCAGATCTTTGCACATTTCATTATTATATTTGCCTTTGTCATCTCGCACTGACCTTTGAAAATTTCTATTCAGCTGTTTTACCTATTCATTTCTTGCGTATATTTTAGCATATCTATGTTGGAGAGTTAGTTTTAGAGTATGTTCTGACATCCCTTTTGGTTTTTTTTTTGTTTTTTTTTTTCTTCTTTGTCTCCGTTTTCTTCCTATATGACGTTGTTGATTCATTCTACAACTCTTGTGGTTTGGGGCCATTAGTGTCTATATTCACTTGGAATATGTTCAAGATTATTTTGGCTTTTGCGGACTTGTTTTAATTTTCTTCAGCTTCAGCCTCAACTTGCATATGAGTAATTGATGGTGTGTTCTACAGTCTGTCCCTGGCCTTATTTTGCTGATGATATGGAGCTTTTCCACTGTCTCTTTCCATAGATGCAGTCAATTTGATTTCTGTGTATCCAGTCTGGTGAGGTCCATGTGTATAGTCATCTTTCATTCGGTTTAAAAAAGAGGTCGTTAATTGTGCTAGAAAAGAAAAAGAATCTGTGAGTACTTGAAATTGGCTAGTCGGACTGAAATCCTGAATTTTAAGTTTTATTTAATGTTTATTGCTTTAGATCTAAATATAAGTAGCCATATTACCTACTAGTTATACTGCATTTGATTATTATAGCTCTAAAGTATAAAACCCATGAAGGTAGGTTTTTTTTTTTCTTTTCCCTATTGTGTTCATTGCTTAATTAATATTGCCTAACAGGTAGATAGAGCTCTGGTAGCATAGTGGTCATGAATTGGGTTGCAACCTCAAGGTCAGCAAATCAAAACTACTAGCTGTTCTGCAGGAGAAAGATGAGGCTTTCTGCTCCTGTGAAGATTGGCAGCTTCAGAAACCCTGTGCAGGGTCACTATGAGTCGGAACCAACTCCGTGGTACTTGACAACAACAACAACAATAGATAAAGAAACCAGCTGGTTCAGTGGTTAAGTAATTAGCTTCTAAGTGAAAGGTTGGTAGTTCAAATCTACCAGCTGCTTTGCAGGAAAAAGATGTAGCAGTCTGCTTCCATAAAGATTTATAGCCTTGAAAACCCTGTGGGGCACTGTTACTATGTCCTGTAGTGTCCCTGACGTTGAAATTGACTTGACAGCATGGCTTTGGGGTTTAGATATTTAGTAGATATTCATTGGATAAATGAATGAATAAAATGACTATGAAATAGATAAATGCTTGGGTCATACTAAAATAAAAATCATAAATAAATATTATTTCAGGTAGAGTCAGTTTGTTTCTTGTTGGTTTGCAGGTTCTGGGAAATGGCTTTAACATTCACTGGTCTTAAGCTGCAGGGATATCTAGGCCGATTTGGCAAAACGTCTTCTACTGATATTGAAGGCTACATGGAGCTCCCAGATGGGAAAGTGAGTACAGTTGCTATTCTACAATTTTACAATCTAAAACGATGTTGATGTATGTGTGTGTGTGTGTGTGTGTGTGTGTATGTATGTGTGTGTGTGTATGTATGTGTGTGTGTATATATATATTATATATGGAGCTCTGGTAGCGTAGTGGTTACAAATCGGGCTGTGAACCTTAAGGTCAGCGGTTCGAAACTACCAGCCGCTCTGCGGGAGAAAGATGAGGCTTTCTACTCCCTTAAAGATTTACACCCTCGGAAACCCTGTACAGGGTCGCTATGGGTCGAAACCGATTCGACGGCACTTAACAACAACAAATACATATTTTTCATGATTATATTTATTATTTTACTGCTACATTAGAAATGAAAATAAACTGTGAAAATTGGAAAAAGCATGCAACTTCATGAAGGTTATGGAGAAAGTGGCTTTTCCTATAGGGAGGTCAAGGAGTACACTCACAAAGATCTTCAATGAATGTGGAATTAAACACACCAATGGGAAGTTTTGAAACAAAAGTAACAGAGCATTGATTACCTCTGCCCTCTTAGCCAGAGAATATGAATGAGAAGACATTAGAAGATGCCTAAAATCTCTACAAACACATAGGTTTTCCAAAATCAAGCCTATAAAATCAAGATACACAAGCAATATTGAAATTTGCTCTTGGGAGGAGATTGCCATTTTATTATGTTTGAACAAATTCTTTCTCATACTGGATAGTTTCCTTCAAGGGGAGAGTATTTTTTTCTTCAGTATTAGTTTTCTTCAGTTTTGACTTGTCAAACTTTTCCACTTCAGATAAATCTGGCTTATCACTCATTTTGCCTGAAGGCTTGAAGATCCATTAAAGGCCAACCCTTGGACTGACTCTGGGCTGCGTTAGCATTCCCACGCAGAACCCTGCAATTATCAAGATATATTTTTAAAAAGTCAATAGAGTTTATGTAGATGTAGGGTAGAAAGAAACCATTTTATATGGGCAACTTACAAAAGATTGTTCATGTTAGAAATAAATATTACATCCTGACAGAGCACATTGGAATAAGATATTTACACTGGGGAGAGTGGAAAATTATGTTGTGTGATATAGTGAGGCTTGTTGCATGAGGAGTTGAATGATCAATCATAGCCATTGAAAGTTTGAAGATTAGAGTTGCAAATGAAAACAGTAATAGATAAATGTGGCCACAAAATACCAGGTAGATTAGAGAAAGGGAAGCCTGTGGTCAGGAAGATGAGCTAGGAAGGAAGCTGTTAGTGTCATCTAAGAAGAGAGGATGAGAGACTAGATTTCTCTCAGGACAAATAAAAAAGGGAAACTAATCATGAGTGACATTTCAGAAAGGCTTTGGTGGCTTTAGTCATTGGACAGATGACACAAATCTCAGTATAGACCACAAATGTGCTGAGATTTAATAAAACATACTTTCTTTTAGGCAGAGCCAGGAGTTAGAAGAGACTTGAGTTTATGAGTAAAGTCATTGTCTATTCTAGGGAAATGGGAATGCAGAAACTTAGATCAGACAAGCAGGAAAGAGAATTGAGTTTCTCAAAAATGCAGTCCATGAAACACTAGTCTGCACAGAAACTCTGTGAAAAAAGGCTTTCCTGGTCAAATTTGTTTAAATCTAGAAATTCCTTTTGGTAGTCTTCAATGAATACTTGTGAATTAGTTCCCAGGGGTCCTAGAGAAAAGAAACTTGTTTTACTTTGCTTATCTTAGCATCTGCCTTCTGAGGCTGTATGAGTCAATGGGTCAGGCTCGGGTTTTGAGCCATAGTATCTAGGTTGAAATCCTGACTCCTCTGGGTGACTTTGGGCAAGTAATTTAACTGTCTGTGTTTCAATGTTCTCATCTATAAAATGATAATAATAGTTGGGGTTGTCTTTGATCCATATGGTCGCTTTGTGTGAATGAGAAAAAGGTGTCCTTCTGGGGAAATAAAGTACCCAACCTATATATCACACATATGTGATACACAATTACATATGAATGTCTGATAACTGTACCTAGGTCATATGGTGTTCAGGATTAAATAAATTAAAATATGTAAAGTACTCAAGCAGTGCTTGATTCTCAGTACATGTTATTTACTATGTAACACCTGTTAACCTCTTAAGAAGGAGTGTCCAATACTTTGAGAAATGCTGCATTAAATGGGTTAACTTGTGGTAGTAGTTTGTCTTTGCAACTACATATTGTTATGCTATAATTTGGAGTCCTGGTGTGATGCTGTGGGTTAATGCACTGGACTGCAAAGTTGGTTTGGACTGCAAGGTTGGCAGTTCAAGTTCACCAGCCACTCCTTGGAAACCGTGTACAGGGTCACTATGAGTCAGAACCGACTCGATGGTATTTAGCAGCAGCAACAATGCTATAATTTGCTCAGTTTATCAATGGACTTACAATTTACCAAAACATCTTATGAAACTTGTTATTAATACACTTAAAAAATAGTATCTAAACTATCAAGAACTCTATGTATGTAACTTATGTTCTGGTCATTTCTGTGAATGAAGAGGTATATACAAATCTATTATATAGCTGAAAAATTATTAGCAATGTATAGCTTAATCACAATTATGTAAACATATGTTTAATGCTACAAGGTAATGTTTCAAAATGTGACTTTTAGTAGTTTCTCAGGTAGTGAGTTTACATGTCTATAGGTCCTTATTTTTCCATGTTCAATTCGTTTACTTTAAAAATCAAGAAAAATAAGTTATAAAAATGTTTCTTACCTGCTATTTAAGGCATACAGATGCACAGTTTCTGTTGTCATGTTTATTCCCCTCCCGCCCCCCCCACCAGGTGCTCTCAGGGTCAGAGTGGGGCAACATGTTGCTGTGGGAGGCAGGCCTCATCAAAGTGGAGCTCTGTCGTGCTGAGAAGAAGTCTTGCCACCATGGTCCCATTAACCAGATAATGCTGGATGAGGGTGAAGTTATCACTGTTGGGTCAGATGGATGTATTAGGGTAAGATTTCCTGACTTATAGACAGTAGTATCCATGTCTAAGGTTTGGAGATCATCCAAGTGGTTTTATAAAAATTTTATGCCTCACAAAAATCATTATATGAAGGGGATCAGTGGTCATTTACTCCCAGAACTGACTCATTTTAAGTAAAGTATCTCTGGTGATGAAGATTTCACAATGAACCTAATGAAACTTTCTGAGGGAGCTTCTTGTTGTTCTGATTCTTTTGTTGAAATAAGCACTTCAGAAAACGAAAGCCCACGTTAATATAATATATGCAGTGGACACACATGTCTTTCCAAATTATCCTGTATGAATTGATCATTTTCTAGGGATAAAATGGCCAAACATCTGTTAATTATTTCCATTGAGGTTATCAATTAGAAATACGCTCAGAGGTGAGCTGATAAGGATTGGTATGGATGGTGACCTCTCATTGGTCTTCACACTAGTGGACTCACCTGTGGATCCTGGCCTAAGCATCCACATCTTCCTGGTTGCTGTTCTAGTATATTTTTTTTCTTCCAGTCACCCTGCAACACACCTTCCTTGTATGTGTACCTTGATGTTTTGTTGGCAAACTGTAATAATGTGATTTGATGATGGTTTCATTGGTACAGTTCCTACTCAGATCTGTCATAAGAAAGCAGTAATATTCACTTAATATTCATCAAGAAGTATTATTAAAAGTAAGACTGCATTTTGTTAGTAATCTGGTCACTATGTTGATAGCTTTTGAATGTACTATGAACTCACTATGGCTCATATACACCTGTTGTTTTGTTAAGTGCTGTCAAGTCGGTTCTGATTCACAGAAACCTTGTTTAAGGTTTCCAAGAAGCTGCTGGTGGGTTTGAACCACCAATCTTATGGCCAGAAGTCCAGTGCTTATCCTACAGTGCCGCAGAAGGACCCTGAACAGTGCCCTGTTGTTACTATTAAGTGCTGTCGAGTTGGTTCTGACCGATAGAAACCCTATATAGGGTTTTTGAGGTGTAGCTGGTGAGCTTGAACCACCTTGCAGTTCAAATGGCTTTGCAGTCTAGCGCATTAATGCACAGAGCCACACCAAGACTCCAAACAGTGCCTTAGTGACTTCTAATTAGAGATGTCCACTGTAGGCTGTTTGAGCACAGAGGAAGAACAGTTCAGAGAGAGACTTTGGAGGTAGATAGCACGATTCAATATTTTGTCCATAGAATCCTTTAATATGGTAACTTGAGGCTTGAATTTTTTTCTTTAGTTCTTTCTACTTGAGAAATGCTGAATGTGTTCTTCCCTTTAGTTTTTTAACTCCAGGTCTTTGCACATTTTATTACAATATTTGACCTGTGTTCTGGAGGTGCCCTTTGAATAGTTCCATTTAGTTTGTTTACTTCATTGTTTCTTCCTGCCGTTTTAGTTTCTCTACACTCAAGGGTTTCTTCTGACATCCACTATGGTTGTCTTCCTAGTCTGTCTTAGTCTGGAAGCCCCCCTGAAACCTGTCCACCATGGGTGACCCTTCTGGTATTTAAAATACTGCTGGCTTCAAGCATCACAGCAACACAAAAGTCACTACAGTACGGCACACTAACTGATGAGTGGTGGTTTAGATTAGTAGTCAAGTGCAAACCATTTGTGCCACCCAGTGATTTTTATCTGAAACACACCATACTCACTACCATTGAGTAGGTTCCGATTCATAACAACCCTATACAGGGCTTTGAAATTGTAAATCTTTATGGGTGTAGACAGCCTCATCTTTCTCCTGTGGAGCAGCTGATGGGTTTAAACTGCAAATCTTGGGGTTATCAGTGGTATTAAGGAAGGAAAACATTTTCTAAAGAAGACATCTATATCTGTTGACTCTGCTTATAATGTAGTGTTTGAGTCTTAAAGCAAGCAGGTACATCTATTTCCTCTTTCTAGGTGCCTACTGGAGTCCTGGTGTGGTGCAGCAGGTAAATGTGCTGGACTGCAAAGTTGGTTTGAGCCTTAAGGTTGGCAGTTCAAGCTCACTAGCCTCTCCTGGGAAACGCTAAACAGGGTCGCTATGGGTTGGAACACACACACACACACACACACCACACCACACCACACCACACCACACACACACACCCATGACCTTGTTAAGCAACAGAACCGATTACTCCTTACAGCTACTTTATATTACGGAAAGATTGACAGAAACCTCGAAATCCAGTTTACTTTTAGTCAAATGACAGTCTAAGGCAGGGCTGTACTTTGTCACTAATCTTCATAACTAGAAAGGAAGTGATAATTTATTTTCCCCAGTTCAGAACAAAAGTCCAGGTGTAGAGTTTGGGCTGGTGTTCTAATTACAACTGCTCATTTTTAGTTTAGATGAAGCAAGAAGAAATTAATTTAGGAAAAATTGTGGGTTTGTTTCCTGGCTTAGACAATATTATCTTTTCTAATATACTCTTCATTAACTTTACTAAATTTTTTTCATTAAGTCATTTTTTATTAACTTTGCAAGATATGGGATTTTGAGACAATAGACACAGCTGATGCTATCGATGACGCTGGACTGATCGAACTTGAGCCTATGAATGAGCTTCAAGTAGGCAAGAATGTCAGACTCTTCTCTATGGTCAAAATGGATGAACCTGGACATAACTTTTGGTTGGCTCAGGTAAGCTGCCTTCTTCTTTCTTGGCCCGTCGAAGTTACCTGGGTATAAAATTAAAATAGGAGAATTCATTTTCAGTGATAGTCCTTTTTACGGTTAAGAACTGCTCTTGGTTTTTGGCATATAATTGACTTGTATTTTAAACAAAGAAAACCAAGTAGGAGCATCTTTATTAACTTAACCTGACAATAAACATATCAAGATTGTTTTGCTTATTGGGTAGCTGTGTTCCCAGATATATGTTGTTGTTGGTGGTGGTTAAGTGCCATCAACTTGGGTTCAACTCCTAGTGACCCTGTACAGGGTTTCCGAGGAGCAGATGGTAGCTGGTGGGTTTGAACTGTGGACCTTGCAGTTAGCAGTGCAGTGCTTACTCTATAGTGCCATACCAGGACTCCTTTCAAGATAACATTAGAAATTGTTTTTAGAATGTTTATTTGTAAATTTTGCTATTATTGTTTGTCCTTACTAAAATTATGAGTAGAACAAAATTCATTTAGTAAAAATGCCAGTTTTATAAAGTTCAAAATGATAAAGCAAAATATTATTAGGTATTTAATTTTTTAGGATACCTGTGGAGCCATATGGAAGCTTGACCTTAGTTTTTCAAATATTGTAAGTGAATTTTTTCTGTTTTCTCTGACTCTTCATAGTAAAAACCTTTGTTACTCTCTTCTTTAAAAACTGATTTCTCCATATTTGATTGTTGTTCCCATCAAAAATTTGCTCGACACACAATACTCCTTAGAATTCTTTCTTTAAACTTTGATTTTAGACTTTTTTTTTTTTTAAAAAAAGGACCTATCTCAGAGCAAAATGTACCAGAAAATGTCAATGACAATGCCTAACATTATTTAGTATGTGCCATTCTACTGCATAGCATTTTATAGTGTATGCCATTTTTATTTACTGTGCCTCATATAATTCTTGCAGCTAGCCTGTTTAATTGGCAGGGCAGCTGCCATCATCTCATTTTAGAGTTGAAGACATGGAAATGGATTCTGAGATAACTTTGTGTGAATTACACAGCCATCAAGTGTAAAAGCCAGGATTACCATGAGATTCTCCTAATTCCAGAATCCAGGGCTCTTCCTAAACTATTTTTATTCAAGTAAAACCACACATATGATACAGGGTTCTATTTGCATTTCTTTAAAACTTGACCTTGGTTCTATATCATCTTCTTGCTGAGATCTATAACAGGTTCTTTGTGTCTTTAATTACTAGACCCAGGATCCAGAATGCCTCTTCTCCTTCCACTCTGGACCTATTGAAGGCGTCGCTGTCTCCCCTCTGACTTACCTCATGGCCACTACTTCCTTGGACTGTAAGTAAGCCCTCTCTGACCTTTTTTGTTATGTTTTCTATGTATCATTACTATTTTAAATGTGTTTGATTAAAAGCCAGCATCTTGATGCAAGTGAGGTGAGCTGTTGCAGAGTGGAGGGGACAAATTGCAGCAGTAGCCATGTTAATTATGGGATGGTAAAATAAGGATGCAGTTAAAAGCTACTAAAGATAATGCTATTTGTTTGTGCTATTCCTTTTTTGCCTTTCTCCTTCCTTCCTTCTTGACTTCTGGCAAATCTGTTTGGACTGTGCCTGGTAAGATGAGTCCACCAATCATCACATGTGGTCTGCTTTGCTATTCATTTTCATAAATTAATTACCCTGATTGAGGGTGTACATGAAGATTTTTGACTAAAGAAAAGCTGTTAGATTATCAGTTGACTTAATTGCTTATGAAATCTCTTATCACAATGCTAAAATGTAAAGTATATAATATGTTACTTTTCAAACTGTTTCTGTAGGCTTGGTTCGAATCTATGATTTTGCCAGCAAAACTCCTTTGACTCAGATAAAATTCAAACAAGGAGGTACTGCCCTCACCTGGGTCCCCCAACTGGTAAGCTACTTGTTCTAATGAATTTTGACCAGTATTTGTTGGTTAATGTGGTATATCAGTTCTGTTTCTTAGGAACATATTTTCTGATTCTAAGTTTTAAAGACAGAAAAAAAAAAAAAAAAAAATCAAGCTAGTTTATTTCACCCAGAATGTGATAGAATCATAGTGATTGATGTGGACTTGGCCCTGGTTTTTATGAAAAGTCTATTTTTATGCTGCTGGCAGTTTATTAATAGTCTCATGCTGCAAAATAATTTTAGATAACATAATTTAGTGTTTCTATCAATCTGACTCTAATTAAACTGGTCCTATTAATAGTTTCAGAGTGCCTAAAATATTATAATGTGCCAGACTTTATTCTAGATTCTGGGAATACAACAAATGTAGCAAAAATAACAAAAGTGCTTTCCATCATTAACCAGGCACTCTAGTGGGAGGCAGGGGCAAAGACGGCAATAAACAAAATAACTAAGTAAAATCTGTGGGTTACGTAATGATGGGGAGCCTTTTTTATCACAAATCTGGCACCTGGGCTTGAGTGACATGGTGACTGTTGACAGGAGGGGGCCACCCTCCTGTTGTTTCTCCATGAGGCTTGGGCTTCATCACAGCTTAGTGACTTCAAGGTTGCCAAAATTCGTCCATGGCTCCAAGATCTACTGTTCCAACAAGTATCGTGAAAGTTACATGAACTTTTATGACCTAGCATCAGAAGTTACTTAGTGTCATTTTGACAATATTCTTGGACCAGTTACAAGCCCCACTCACATTCAAGGAAAGGGGGGCTTCAATCTTAGCTTTTCATGGGAGACATATCAAAGAATTTGCAGCCATTAAAAAAAAATGCCTTGGGGAGTTGTTTTATCTTTATGGTTTAGGAGTTAAATCAAAGAGAAAATATTCCAGACCCAAATAGATATGAAGATGGCTGAGATGGAATCAAGAACAGAAGAAGAAGACATACCAGGGAACACAGTCAGCACAGTGAGGAGACACTAGCCTCATTCTTTGTTTTTTAAAAAAGACTTATCTGAAGTTTTTTAAAAAAGACTTATCTGAAGTCTTTAAGATGCAATCCAGCGAACTAAAACATTTATTCAGATGGCTGTATGATATCCATAGAGAGTTTCCTTTTTCAGCCAGACATTTGAGTAATGAGTTATAATCATATGGAGCTTATGCTAAAATTGTAACACCTTCTCTATACTCCTCTGCCTTTCTGAAAGACTCCACATCATCTTTACAACTTGGTTCAGGTCAAACATCACTTCTTCTACACAGCTCTATTTGACTCTATGCTTAAGCAGAGAAAGGTAAACCTTCTTCTGTGATTGTTTTTGCCCCCGCAGGACTGTGTACATACCTCTTCTAATAGCACTTTTCACAGAGTATTAAGATTATGTTCTTTATTGTCTTTCTTTCCTGTTATATATTGTTTGTTCTTCACGGTGGCAGTTGTGCCTAATTCTTGTTTGAACCTTCAGTGGCTTAACAGGCAATGGTACATTTTAGACACTCAACAGATGTTGAATGAAGATTCTTTCTAATGGATGTTTCTAAATATATTTTTATATGTTTTGCAAATATATCCATGAATATAGTAGAGCATACAAGGGACAAAGTTAAGAAAAGTTCTTAGCCATAACCAGTTACTTTGAGGGAATGAGTTTCTGGGCCTATGAGCTCAAGACCATAGTCTTAAGGGACCTCAAAGTCAACAGACACACAGTCCACAAAGAAAATGTTCTGCATCCTAATTTTGTAAGTAGCGATTGGAATATTAAGAACTTGTGAGTGGGTGCCTAAAGTGTAACGATTGGTCTCTTCCCTTATGGAACAAAGAAAAGTGAAAAAAGTCAAAGATGCCTGGAAACAATTAGTCCAAAGGACTAGTGAACAATACTAACCCCCACCTTCATGACCCTAAGACCAGAAGAACTAGATGGAACCCAGCTACCACCATTGACTAATCTGAAAGGTATCGCAATAGAAGGTCCTATAGAATGGGAGAAAATTGTGGAATGAAACTCAAAATCATAAAAATGAAACAAAACAGATTAACTGGTCAAATAGAGAGTGGTGGAGTCCCCCAAGCTGTGGCCCATACTCACTCTTCAGGCCTGGACCTAAACCCATCCCTGTGGCTTAACTTTCAGTCAGGCCTATGGTGAGGGTGGTGTGCTGTGGAGTCAGTTCTGACTCATGGCAACACTGTACAGAGTTTCTGAGGCTGTAATTGTTTATAGGAGCAGAAAGCTTCATCTTTCTTCCATGGACCAACTGTTAGATTCAAACTTTTGGCCTTGCAGTTAACAGCCTAGCTCATAAATCCATTATGTTCGTTACCAAGGCGCCTTAGCCAGATCTATAAAGTAAACAGTAATACTAGAAAAGTACAACTCCTTAGAAAAATCAACCACATGAAATGCAAAGGGCAGCATTTGCCCAGAGATAAAACTCAGAAGGCAGGAGAATCCAGATAGGAAAGAAGGATGAATGGAAAAGGGAAACACTTGGAAGAAATGGGAAGAATGTTGTCATATTTTGGGGACTGCAATCAGTGTCACAAAACAAATTGTGTAGTGTTGAGTAACTATAGAATTGAAGGCTAATTTGCTTTAACTTTCACTCAAATCACAATTAAGTTTTTTTAAAAAAATTCTAGAGTGCAGTTTTCCTATTCCCAAGATTTCTATAACTGCCTGAATTCAAAGATGGCTACTTAGCTAAAGCAAATAGAAGAATTGAAGAGGTCCAAGAGCTGAACAGAGAATTTCAAAGATCAGCTCGAGAAGATAAAACCAGGTACTATAATAAAAT
>NW_006408579.1:13144252-13152514 GCF_000296735.1 Chrysochloris asiatica
CTGAATGCTTTCCAAGTTGGCAGATTTTGTTCCTTTAGACATTGCAAGTAGTTCTCAAGCCAGACTTCTTTATGTTCTACATTGAAGATTGATTTTGAGATTTTGATTTTACCTCAAACTGAACATATCCAAGACAAAATTCGTAATCTTCTGCATACTCCCGACACCTATGTCTTCTAAAACAACAATAGCAACAACACACCACACATATACATGGCTTTCATTCAGTCTTTCCTGTAAATGGGTTCATCAGTCATCTGACACTTCATTCTGCTTCCTCTCTAGCATCTAACTATCACCAAATTGGTCCATTATACCTTATAAAATTCTCTCAAAGATAATCCACTTTCTCTCATTGCTGCTTCATCACCTTAGATCATATGACCATGATCATTCTCTGGAAATATGCGACCAAGTTTTCAAGACATCCTCCATCTGTCATCTCAGATCTGTTTTCCACACTACAGGATGACTTTCATGAAATAGCAACTTTGATCATGTCAACTCCCCTTCCTCCCACTAAGAAACCTTAATGGCTTCCCGTTATTCTTGGGATAAAGACCATCCTTAACTGGACCTGTCAGGTGTTTCGACATCTGAATCTGCCTCTTACTCTCTCCAGCCTCTGGTGGGAGCAGTACTCTCTAACTCATTCTACTCTAGTCAAACTGTAACTTTTCATAAATTTTGCCCTTGCCATCTACAGGGTCATTGCACAAATGATTTCCTTTCCCAGGAGTTCTTTTCCCACATACCTTGACCAATTAACTCCTGGGTATCTGATAAGGATTCACTGTGTTCTCCCAAAGTATGTATGTATTGTACATCCTAAGCCCTTTACCTGTAGTTATAATTCCTTTGGGATGGGTTTTCTCTGTTATGTTATTGAGGCAGAATTAGTGGATGGTGTGTGTTTAAGTCAGTCTCTTTTGAGATATAAAAGATTAAACAAGCTAACATGTATAGACGTTGGGGAGAGAGATGCCATATCACATGAAAACCACTAAGGAATTAAGGGATAGAAACTGATTTGCTAAGGACTTCACCCCAGAGCTGACACAGAGAGAAAGCCTTCCCTTAGAGCCCACACCCTGAATTCTGTCTTAGTCTCCTGTTTGTGAGTTAATAAATTTGTTAAAGCCATCAATTTATGGTATTTTTGTTACAGCAGCACTAAACAACAAAGACAACATTCTTCTGATCTCAGCTCTGCCATCTTTCTCTTAAGGGAGTCATGATTCTAGTCTTTATTATAGCTGTCAGAGCATTTATCCCTCCTTTAGTGGTTATTTCTGTGTGATTGATTATTAATCTGTCTTCTCCACTAGACGACGAACTCTGTGAAAGCAGGGAATGAATATGCTTATGCTCACTATTGGGTTGTTGGTAATTGCTGCCTGGCATATGGTAGGCAGGCACACTACCAACATTTATTAAGTGAGTCTCTGAATGGTCATTGCCTTAATGTCTCAAGATGAGCATGTTACCAGAAAGTGGTATAAAGAATTACCAATGGGCAGACAAAGCTAAATTTTGACTGTAGGATAAGCACTCGACTATAAGGTCAGTTTGAACCACAAGGTTGGCAGTTCAAACTTATCAGCTGCTCCTCAGAAACCCTACACAGGATCACTATGAGTTGGAACCAACTCAAATGGCTCTTAATAATACACAGAGTTATCTGTTGAGTAGTAAAATAATTTCTAAACTAATTTCAAGTCCCTTGCATTTAATTTTTGTCCAAGGTAAACTATACTGGAGCACAGATTATTGTAGGATTTGAAGATGGGGTTGTTCGAATTCTGGAGCTTTATGACCCAAAAGAGATAGCAGTTTTTGCAGGACGGAAGAAAATTTTGGATGCGGAGATTCAATTGAAATATGTTTTCAAACCCCACACTACTTATGTCACTGCCCTAGCTTATGAACGTGATGGAGAAATTCTGGCCACAGCGGTAATAGTACATTTCCTATTGTGTTCTATTAAAATGTTAAAATGCAATGGCTAATCTGGTTTTATAAATCTCTCTTCTTGATCATGCCTTAGTTACTGACACTCATTTTCTAGGAACTATAGTCACAATTTTATTTGTTTGGATTCATATTATTTCAGTGCAGTTTATGCATGATGTTAAAATACATGTACAAATTGAAATTTAATGGTTTTCTTATTTAAAAGGAATGGAACATTTAGACTAATAAGAATCATATTAGATGCGTTATATATAGTAGTGACTCTTTTTGGTCACTAAATAGGTTTTTTTTTTTTTATTATTCTTCAATGGAAGTGCCATAAATTTAAGAGGATGGCTATGTAAATTAAGCATTAATAGAAGAGCATGTATATTGTGACATTTGTTTGGTCAACATTTTGTGTACTTGTTTGGAGGTCATATTTTCAGAGCCATAGACTGGAATGAAAGGTTTGTCAAGTGTTCTTATGGGGAATGTAAAGCAAATATTTGAAAAAAGGATTCTCTCAGAATAATCGGGAATCTGTAACCATTGTAATTATGCATATATAGTGGCTGTACTATATGCTATTAAGAGCTTCTGTTTGTTCAGTGGAATAGATTTCATAGTAATATGCATTTGCTGGGTGTGTCTCTCTTCTTTTAGAGTAAAGATCAAACTGTCTTCTTCTTTGAAGTGGAAAAGGATTATAAACCAATAGGTTATATTACTACTCCTGGACCTGTTTGCCAGTTAATGTGGTCTACGACATCTCATGTAAGTAATTGTTATTTGTCTTTATGCTTAAATCTCAAAGATGACATAATGATGTGATCTGATAGAGAATAATTGTTGGAATTATTAACACCACAGCTGGGTCCTGGAGTGGGTGCTGAAGGTTGCATTTCTGAGTATCAGCAGCACGTGAATAATCAATGAAACAGCATCAGCTTCTGAATCTCTAAACCTCCTTATCAGCAGTCATCTTTACAGCTCACCCATACATGCACAGCTACTCATTGGATGGCATTAGCACTAAGAACTCAACCTTAAAAACCAACTATTTAAATACCCTAATTAACCTCAACCTATGCCTTTCAGCCTGTTCATTTGGTTGTTACTCCTTTTTCAATAGTTCTCTGACGTCACAGGGACCTCTTATTTACTTAATCTCTTTGCTTTCTCTAACCCATCATCTCTATTCTTATTTTCATTTTCCTTCCATTAATATTCAGTTTAAATGTAATGATTTTTCATTTCAATAAGGATCAATAACATTCTTCCAGTGCTCTTGAATGTTATTGATCCCTCTGTCTTTTCTTCATAGCCATCTGGCAAAGACCCATTCCTGAATATACCCAACTGATTTATATTTCCCTAAGGAGCTCTGGTCGCATAGTGGTTACAAATTGGGCTGCTGACCTCAAGGTCAGCAGTTCAAAACTACCAGCCATTCCATGGGAGAAAGAGGAGGCTTTCTGCTCCTGTAAAGATTTACAGCCTCAGAAACCCTGTACAGGCTCGTTATGAGTTGGAACCGACTCCGAGGCACCATCTTCAAATCCAGCACCATAGTGATGAAAGAGTCCTGGTGTAGCTCTGTGGGTTAATGCACTCAATGGTAAAGTTGGCTTGAACTGCAGGGTTGGTGTTTCTAGCTCACCAGCTGCTTCTTGGAAACCCTATACAGGATCACTATGGATTGGAACCAGTTCGATGGCAGTTAACAACAACAACATAGTGATGGAGTATGGTACTTCAGGTTAATACGCTGGACTGCAAAGTTGTTTGAACCGCAAGGTCAGCAGTTCAAGCTCACCAGCCACTCCTTGGAAACCCTATACAGAGTTGCTACAGGTTGGAACAGACTCAACAGCACTTAAAAACAACAACATAGTGATGAAGTAGAGTCCTGGTGTGGCGCTGTGGCTAATGCATTGGACTGCAAGGTCAGTTAGAACTGCAAGGTCGGTGATTCAAGCTTACCAGCTGCTCCTTGGAAACCCTATACAGGGTTGCTGAGTTGGAACCAACTCGATGGCACTTATCAACAACAACATAGGGATGAAACGAGAGCTTCTGGAAAGATACATCAGGGAAGATTAGTTCCTTCCTAATTTAGTGATTCCAATGGCCTCAGCATAGTCCATTGAATGACTTAGCAGTCCTACACATTATTCTTACCAGATCCCTGTTTCACCCACAGTAATAATTTCAAAAAGCCTCCTTTAAAAGCTTTACAAGTCCACTTGCACTCTCATTCTCCAGCATCATTTACTTTCTAGAAAAACTAGGAAAGAACTCAGGCAGGGACTCCTTCAGCTTCCCAGTGTTGCTGTTGTTAAGTTTCATTGCGTTGGTTCCGACTCATAGTGACCATGTATAAGGTTCCTGAGGAGTAACTGGTGAGTTTGAACTCTGATTTAGTAGTTAGCAGTCCAGTGTTTATTCTACAGTGCCACAGAATACCTAACATAAAATTCTATCTTTGCAGTAGAGGAGCTGTCTCCCTTTCAACTTGAGGCAAATCCTGCCTCTGATTCTTTGTCTTTCACATTCTCCCACATTTTTCAAGATTTCATACTACTTACTATTATTTTTTTCTTTTTTATCATATAAAGTTAACCTCTCCTGATTACTAAATTATTTTCATCAGTAAATACATTTTCATCAATAAAATATATTAAAGTTTCTCCACTTACAAAGAAACCCCCAAATTTCCTTGGCCTTTTGCTCTCTCTTCTCAGGTACCTTTCTTGGAAGATTTGACTTTCCCTATAGGCCCTAGTGTCTCATACATATATGTATAACTTTATTTAAAATTTACATAACTATTCCCATATTCTAATAAGCTAGGTAGTTTTTGTTTATAATTTTTCTGCAAATATACTACACTGTTGTTGTTGTTAAGTACCGTGGAGTTGGTTCTGACTCATAGTGACACCCTGTACAGGGTTTCCAAGGCTGTAAATCTTTATGGGAGCAGAACGCCTCATCTTTCTCCCACAGAGCCACTGGTAGTTTCGAACTGCTGACCTTGAGATTGGCAGACCGACTCGTAATCACTTGGAGACAAATTACAGTGGCATTATTGGTAGAAATATCAGAATCTCATAGCATTACATTTTTATCGTAGAGGACAAGTGAACTTCCAGGGTTTATAATGGAATATGCATGCTTGAGACTTGTTACCTTCTGATAGTTCACTGCATCTGGGTATTTCTGAAAAGTATAGAGGAGCTTTTGGATTTCAAACTTATTTTAAAATACATTTTAGATGAAAAAAAATTTTTAAGTTCTGCTTATAAGTTTACTTTTCTCCACAGTTACACTACTTAAAGCAAAGCTTTGTTGATTATTGCTTCAAGCATTTATATTTAGAATGCTAAAAACAATCTATCTTATAATTTCTGGGTGGGTGGGTGAATCATTTCTTTCATAACCTTGTTTCTTGGATGTAAACAGAAATCCAGCAGAGATTATCATTACTTAGCACACTCAGTAAAGAAATCTGAGAGCATTTGTATCTGTACCATTTTCTGACACCTCAGAATCTTTCTCTAACTTCTAGTTTCATTATTCCAGAAAATCAGCTTTTCTTCAGTGATACCCATTTAACATTTTTAATTCTTATATTTTTTTAACTTCTTAACCTCATTTGACACTGTTGCCCTTTTCTTCCTCTTTGAAATACCATCTCCCTTTGACTTTTATGGCACAAGGTTGGTAGTTCAAACTCACCAGCCACTCCTTAGAAACCCTATACAGTGCTGCTATGGGTCGGAACCGACTTGATGGCACTTAGAAACAATAATAACAATGCTCTTCTGAGCTCCTTGCTCACATCTTGTCATTTTATCTCAGTCTCCTTCACCCAGCCATGTAATATTAAAATTTCTTAAGGCCCTATCATAATTTCATTTCTCATTCTGTTCTCTTGCCCTAAGTGATGCTATCTACTCCAACAACTTTCTTATAACTCCAGATTTGTTATAGACTGGACTGTGTAGTCCAGACTTGTTCTCTAGGTCCATATGTGTATATTTGATTCCTTAATGTACATTGTTATTTACATGACTCAAAGATAACTCAAATGTAACTGGTCCAAACCAATTTTAGGATTATTCCACACTAATCTACCTATGTGCTCATAATCTTAATCTTTGCAAATGTCATCACCATTTATACACCTGCTTCATTCAAACATCTGAGAGCTCTTTGTATTTCCATCTTCCATAGCACCCTCAAATTGAAGATATCATTGATGTTTACCTCCCAAATATCTTCAAATCTGCCCAATTTTATATACTTTGCTACTACCAGTGCACTGGTCCAAGTCATAAACATCTCAGACTACTGTAGTTTGTTTCCCTCTCACCTATTCTTACTCTTGACAAAGTATTGTCTTTTGGGTGGCAAAAACATTTCTTTCCAAATGTGAAACTGATCTCTCTGCAGTTAGCCCCTCAGGGCTTTCTATTGGACATAGGCTAAAGATCAAAATCTTTCACCTTGCCTTGGGGTACTGTACCACTACCCACTTCTGTTCTGACCATTTGTATCTCTGTCCTCCACTATTCCCACACACCCACACATACACTGAACTTTTTGTACACCAACCCACATATTTTCTTCCGTTTCCTCCAATATGCCGCTTCCTACGGACAAATGATCTTTTCACATGGTGCTCCATTATATAAAGTGCTTCCTCAAACTTTCCCTCTACTCATCCTTCACACCTGGTGTGGCTCTGTGGGTTAATGCACTGCACTGCAAGGTCGGCGGTTCAGGCTCACCAGCCGCTCCTCAGAATCCCTATACAGGGTCGCTAGGAGTCAGAACTCACTTGACGGCACTTAACAGCAACACCCTTCAGCTTAAAGCTTAGGTACCATCTTCTCAGGAAGTCTTTGCACAAGCTCCTTGTTCTCAGGGCACCTCTATAACACTTGTCTCAGTTATAATTTACATTTGTTCCTAGGATTTGTTAAATGAGGGGTGGTAAGCTCCATATGGAGTCCTGGTGTGGTGCTGTGGGCTAATGCGTCAGACAGCAAAGTTGTTTGAACTGCAAGGTCAGTGGTTCAAGCCCACCAGTCTCTCCTCAGAAACCCTATACAGGGTCGCCATGGGTTGGGACCAGATTGACTCGATGGCAATGAACAACAAATTCCATATGGAGTGCTGGTGTGGTGCTGTGGGTTAATGAGCTGGACTGCAAAGTTGGTTTGAACCACAAGGTCAGAGGTTCAAGTTCATCTGTCGCTCCTGTACAGGGTTGCTATGGGTTGAAACCAACTCGACGGCACTTAACAACAACAACAATAACAAGCTCCATATGGCAGAGACTGTACCAACTTTACTTATTATAATTGAATGAATGATCATTTTGAATCTTACGCTATGGAGTATATAGATGCTATTGCTCATACATGGTTGTTAATGCCATTGAGTCAGTTCTGACCTGTAGCAAGCTTGTACAGGGTTTCCAAGGAGCAGCTGGTGGGTTTGAATTGCAAATCTTCTAGTCCAAACTGACCTTGCAGTCCAGCATATTATCCTGAATATGGTTGTGGAGTTCAAGAGGAAGGTCTGGGATGGGGAAATTAACTTGAAATCATTGCGTGCAAGTGACAATGAAGCCTGAGTTGTTTATAAAGTTCTCTAGGGAGAGTTTATGCAGAGAGAGAGGAAGAGGGCAGAGGACAAAAGCACTGGAAAGATCTCTATATAATAAACTCAGGTAGACAGGCAATGAACCATCAAAGGAGGCGCAGACAGAATATGTCAACTGTATACAGTATCTTTGCCTTGCCACTCTTAATTCTTTTTTTTTTTTTGCCACAAAATTTTATTGATATAATTTTAAGATTAATCAAACTCATTTTATTCAAAGTAAATCTACATTAAATTAGAATATTAACAATCTTTAGATACATTGAGCTTAAAATATAAGTACAAATCTATTTGTTCGTTTATAGACCACATATAAAATTTTCTTTCTTTCTCTCTCTCTCTCTCTCTGTGTGTGTGTGTGTATATATATGTGTGTGTGTGTGTGTATATATATGTGTGTGTGTGTGTGTATGTGTGTATATGTGTGTGTGTGTATATACATACATACATACATACATACATACAAACACTCTCAAGTCAGTTCTGAGTAACCTCGTATAGAGTTTCCAAGGAGCAGGTAGTGAGTTTCAACTGCTGACTTTGTGGTTCAAACTGGCCTTGCAGTCTAGCATTTATTCTACAGCACCACACCAGAAGTCCAAAATATAGCTAAGAATTCACAAATGAAAATTT
>NW_006408579.1:13152703-13155061 GCF_000296735.1 Chrysochloris asiatica
GAAATATATTGCTATAAACACTTAGACCATTATTCAAAATTCCTTTGGTAGATTGAATCAAAATGAAACATGCTATTATGTCCAATACAAAAAAGTACAAAAAAAAATTTTTTTTTTTCTTTGAGAATTGAGGGAAGATGAACAGACAGATCATCAATTTTACATTTAACAAATCATGCATTTAGTTTGATCACAATGATTGCATTCCTCTCCATGTGAAAACAGTTACCCGGCTTCCTCCCTGTGGTTTCTGTTTCCATTCCACCCTCCTTCCTGTCCCCTTTCAGTATTGTACTTAAGTAAATGCTGCCCTTTTGATTTAGAATGATTGACTATTTCATGGTGAGCATACCTTCTAGTGTTGTTACCCCTGTATATACCTATCTACTGCTTGACCGGAAATCGGGCCTCAAGGGTGAGTTTCTTTCCAGACCTGAAGGTTAGTCAAGGACCTTAGTCTCAGATTCTTTTAGTAGTCTCTTTCTGACCAGTAAGCCTGGTCTTTGTTGTTGTTGTTATTGTTTTGAAAATTAATCAGTTTATTATTGAGCAGCAAATATAGGTACAGAGGGTACAGAAATATGCAGAACAAAAGAAATGTTTTCATAGTACCTACTAACTTATTACAAAGTCTGAATGGATGTCAGATGCGTGGAATTCCCTTGTAATGGAAGACGGCCCTGCCCATGCCTCCAGATTATTTTGGAATCAGCCGCTGTGTTCCCCCTGTGCTGGGCAGCAAAACAGCCTATCATTTGGAGGGAACCAGCGCAGAGGGTCCTTGCTCTCATGGAACTTAAGAGTCTTGTGGCGTTCACAAGCATTAGATAAGTTATTGTTCAAATATGGAGCAATCTCTGCCAAAAGATTTTTGTTAGTGTAGAATTCAAACCCTAATTATATGAGTCTAAGAACAAACAAATTTGTCTTAGAGGTGCATCCCGTATTCTCCTTAGAAAGGTGAATGGCAAGGATCCATGTTAGTACTTTGGACTTGTTATCAAGAAGGACCAGTCCCTGGAGAAGGACATTGTACTTGGTCAAGTCAGTGAAGAAGAGTAATACCCTCAACCAGATGAATAGATACAGTGGCTGCAACGGTGGGCTTAAATCCACAAGTAGCAAAGGATGACACAGGACCAGGCAGTGCTTCCTTCTGTTACACAGAGGATCAGTGATGAGTTGGAACCAATTAGAGGATACTGAACAAAGCCACAATAACATGCTTTGGTGTGGAAGTTAATTCCTCTTGGTAGCCTTCCCAGTCTCAATGACTCCCTACTACTAACTCCAGCGTTACAATTAGGAAGGATCTGGAGGGAAGCAACACAGAGGCTCTTAGGGAATTTAGAATCTTGTGGAGTTCACAAGCATTAGATAAGTTATTGTTCAAATATGGCTCAATCTCTACTATAAAAGGTTTTTTTTTTTTGTTCTGTGTAGACTTTAAATGATCCATATATATTAAGAGACTAAAAAAATGAGAGAACAATACATATTAATGTATGGTAGGTGAAAGGATACACACCGAATTGTTCAGTTATTGGGAATAATTTTCCATGGATATCTCGGCTTTGGCACTTAGTGTGAGGCAATACCCTTTGAACTGTCTTGGAAGATACATATAGTGCCTCTCTCTGCAGTAAAGTACAGTCACATGTACTAGGTACGCTAAACTTAGGTTTCCTCTTTTATAATGCTGTTTCCTTGTCCTTTGTATTTGAATTTTTTTTTTCCTACCTGAAAACATTAGGCATCTTTCTATTAATTCCTAGTGGTTTTCCTTTTTCTAACTTTTTATTCTGAATTGAGTGAAGGTTTACAGAGCAGATCATCAGTTTTACATTCAACAAATCATACATTTTCCTTCATTACATGGTTCCAATCCCTTCCATGTACCAATAGTTAACAGTATTTACCTCTGTTCATTTTAACTACGGCATGCCCCCATGTCTCTTGCTGCCTTCATCTTTCTTCTGCTGACCTCCCATCTTATTATATATTGCCTGCTCTATCACCCATGTTAACATGTATCTATCCTCTGTTATTGTTGTTGAGTGCTGTCGAGTTGTTTCCAACTCATTGCGACCCTGTATAGGGTTTCCAAGGAGCAGCTGGTGAGTTGGAACCACCAACTCTGTGATTCAAGCCAACCTTATAGTTTGGTACTTACCCAGTGAAAAAGCAAAAAAAAGACTTTCTTGATAAAACAAACTATGATGGTTTTAGGGAGAGGAGGGAAAATTATTCATGGAGTCTACCTGCCAGCTCTTAAAAATAATTGATTCTCCCCACCCCCAAAAACATCATAGATTGTATCTTTTAAAACTTTTTATATAATATTTGTCATTTTGTGAT
>NW_006408579.1:13155981-13156853 GCF_000296735.1 Chrysochloris asiatica
TTGGAATAACTGATTCCAAACATCTTCAGTTTTCATCACTCTTCTTTTTTCTGCACATGAAGAGATCAATGGCTGCATCTTAGATGGCCAGTCATGAGCTTTGGAGATCGGATGCTACTCACCAAAGTAAGATGTACAGCATTGTCTTCATAGACCGTGCTATGCCCATTGACCATTGCATCCCCTGAGACTATGGTCCTGACTTCTCAGGTCTAGCAACTCATTGCTTTAAGATGGTATGATAATATCTAAGAAGTTTTCATAATTTTGTCCACTGTATGCCACACCACATTCATAGTTGTATTTGCAGCAAAGGTAAATACCATGTACAAATATCTTCTTTGACACCCTGTGTATATTCCCACGCTCCCTCCCATACCCATTCAGCTTGTGTCTTTATTTATCTACCAGAAGAACACTGTTGTTCCAAGGCTGTGTATTTATATCTCCTTTAGCCCTTGCATGCATACCTCCCTGCGCCTTCACCTGTCTTCATCATTCTACCAACCTCTTTCTTCTTGAATATTTCCCTCCTCCTTTTTTCTGTTGCCCTCCCTATCTCCCGAGTTAACGTGTTTACACTCTAGCCAGCGAATGACTCTCCCTTCCCTCTTATCCCTGGTAATGATCGAAGAATGTCTCTTTTAACATGAAAACTTTTCTTGAGTTTTTACAGTAATGGTCTCATACAATATATGTCCTTTTGTGCTTGACTAATTTCACTCAGCAATAATGTCCTCCAGGTTCATCCATGTTATGAGATATTTCACAGATTCATTGTTATTCTTCAGGGTTGTGTAGTGTTTTATAAAGATCAAAGAGCACAGCCTTCGGTATGGATTACATCTCGATGTAAAGAAAACAAAAATCCT
>NW_006408579.1:13160438-13172849 GCF_000296735.1 Chrysochloris asiatica
TTTCATCAGACCTATCTAGACAAGATGAAAACTATTCAGTAGGGATTCTACCTTCCCCCACATACTCTGAAACTAAATTCACTCTTGAAAACTTGTAAACCAGCCATTTCTTGCCTTTATAGCCTGCCCCCATTTTAGGTAGCCAATGTCTAAGTTGCCCGTCCCTATCAACTCTGTGTACTGAGGAGATAGGCTTGATCCTCAATGTGAAGACTCCTTCCCTCTCCGTTGGTATTTTGAGCTACTACATCCATAAGTAAAGGTCAAGTTCATCAAATTATAGCAGTTTATACTTACTTCCTGTATCAAACTTCTTTATCTTCCTCAAGTAGAGTTCTGATCATCAAGCCATCAAAGCTAGGTCAAATGGGTGCTATCTGCAACTTTGGGCATTCTTGTGTGCCTCCCCCCACATCATATTAGCTGGACGTTTCACTCAGCTTTAGTTCACCATGAGCTCAGGTGTTCTCAGGTCTCACCAAACTTCGGACCAACCAGCCCTTCCTTTTTGTTCTTTCAACTCAAGTTCGACAGAAGTGTAAGGAACATGGTTCAACTTGGCGCATGTCTTCATTTACTGCCTTTCCCCCACTTCCATTCAAAAGTAGACCAATGAGGTCACCAGTGAGCTTACATGCCTGCTCATGTGTTCCCTTTGAGTTTCAGTCTTGGAAGGGGGTTTATCCAGAAGGGACTTGATGGCTCCCACGCAAACAGCTTGCTTGTTCTTGTAATAGCCAAACAGTCTTCTGTTTTTTGTTTTTTTTTTATTGTTTTGTTTTTCTGCTGATCTTTCTTTTAAGAAGTATATCTTCTGTTTCTCTAGCCGCTCCATGTTGGTCTGCATGTCCTTTATAAAGTGGGAACGTCCTACCTAAGAAGGTTCTGGGTGGGACTCAGTATTCCACCTAAGTTCCTATACACTACAAAAGCTCCACAAGAAGCCT
Source organism: Chrysochloris asiatica (assembly GCF_000296735.1). NCBI lineage: Eukaryota > Metazoa > Chordata > Mammalia > Afrosoricida > Chrysochloridae > Chrysochloris > Chrysochloris asiatica. The sequence continues at coordinate 13,161,386 of NW_006408579.1, forward strand.
GTTTCACTGGGCAAATTTTAGAACCCCTTTTAGGTATTACAATCAGTTATAGGCTGAAGACTGGCTTAGAAGCTTTCTGTAATCGTGTTTCCCGACATTCCTTTCTATCCCACTCAAGTGTCTATTTTACAATAGCAGTCAAGGAAAACCAGTATTCATAAGACAATCAAGAATCTTAACATTATTTCCTCTCTTTTACCCATTCAGATTATGCTTCGATTCCTGTATCACAAAGCCCTGTTGTTCCAAGGTTGAGTATATACCACCATTTATCTCTGTCCCATTTAGCCCATGCAAACCTACCTAAGTGTACCCCATCTTCCTTGTTCTCCCACTCCTACCCCATTCATGTGTATTGCCCTTCCCAACACCTGAGCTGAGCTATGAAGTGACTATCCCCTAACCTGTACTCTACCATCACCTCCCTCCCACCCCTGGTAACCAACAAAGAATTATTTCCTTTTAGTATGTTGTTAGGATTGAAGTATTGGTAGTCCCTAACTTAGTTGAGTTACATTGAACTCTACACTTACAACTGCTTATTTTTTAAAAACTGATTTGTATAGTTTTATATATCTATGTATTAAAATATATCTTTACATTTATATATAATGTTGCCAATTCTCAAAACAAATAAAGATCAGATTTATAGAGATACTGATAATAAAACCAGTAATAATGAAAACCAACAACAACAAACATGACGTATTCATCTTGTATCAGACTTATGATGGAACTGACTTATAGGGTCATCAGAAACGAATCCAGTTGTAAGTCAGGGACTACCTGTTATAAAGAAATTTGGCCTCACATAGATTAAATAATTAGAAAAGGAAGGCATATTTTAATAGCCTTTTTGGATAACTCCTTCTATCTTCTTTGGATGTATTCTGCATCATTCAATACTTTGTCCATAAAATCCTTCAATATGGCAAGTTGAGGCTTGAATTTTTTCTTTAGTTCCTTCAGCTTCCTGAAATGCTGAGTATGTTCTTCCTTTTGTGATTTTCTAACTCCAGGGTTTGCACATCCCGTCTTGAAGCACTATTTTGGTGCTGCTCACAAGGTTCGTGGTTTGAGCTCACCAGCTATTCCTTAGAAACCTTATACAGGGTCGCTGAGTCGGGACTGACTCAATGGCACTTAACAACAACAACATGTTCCTCAATGGGTTCTTTCATCTAAATTTGATTGATGTTTATTGTCAACAACTTGTGCTTGAACTCCCCATTAAAAATTAATTTGGCTCCATCTTCTACCTCCTTTCCTTTTGTACTTTTAATCAGTACATGTGCTTTACCACAAACCAGAGACTGTAATGTTCTTTGTAATTCACTGTTCCCTATTTCAATAGTCTCGTTTTATTTCTTCATCCCTGCACTGAACATGAGAAGCACTAATGTCTGGAAAAGGGATACATGGAACTCCTTCTTTCCTTCTTTGAACTCTGCTATTAAAACAGCATTAATAGTTTGCCATTGAAGTTTGCACTGACTGATCTTTCAGAGATAAAATCTCTTAAATACTTCCTGATGTTCAGTGGACTCCCATAGGTGTGTGTGTGTTGGCCTGTACCCTATTGTAAGGTTATCTACTGTTAGATCTATGGAGACTGGATCACTCTGATTCTGCACATATTGCTTAACATGAAGCACGATGCCTTTTGAAAGTTCCACGTCCTTGAACATGCTTTCTAGTTTGCCGGTAAAAGCAGCACCACATTCGTATTTTAATTTTGGCAACATAGATTTTTCAGGAACCACCAAAGCACTTTTCCCAAGGAGCCTTTTTGCTAAATCTTATATATATAAAATGCTTCAAAGAAATCTTTACCTTGAATATCATAATTTTGTGAAGGATTCTCTCCAGTTCTTCATCTCTTGCTTCTTGATTACCCACTCTTAACTTTGAATCAACATATTTGGTGATCAGTTCTGCAGGCTTATTTCATCACTTGTTGATTAACCTTTCAAATGATTCCTTCATTGAGTTAATAAAATTTTCATTTTACTGAAAGCACACTTTTATGATGTGGTCCACTTTATTCTTAAAATTGAGGCGTTCTTGCACCATGTATTTAACTTTTTGAAGATTGATAACTATTATTCTAAGAGTCTTGATGTATTCACTTCAGTGCTGCAGTAGTATCTACTGACCACCTTTTACCTGACTGACCATTGATAAATGTTCTATGTGTAATCGTATATGAAACTGAAAAAATACTGTGTTTTCTTCAAGGAAGTGATCAAGCCCTTTCTGTAGAATTGCTGCTCAATGTTCTCCCAATAGTCATTTATCCACATAAGCAACTAGTGGTTTCTGTATATTGTGGTCTAAATATGTAATTGCTCAGTCTCCTTCTTCAAACTTACATGGTTAAGATATTCTGGAACCTTTCTTTCTTGAATTAATCTTTGACTTTCTCCAGCATATAAGCAGCTAGCTTCTTCCAAAAATTTCAATTCAAATGGATCTTTATATACCTGAAGGTCAGAGAACGTACTCAGTAGACTTCACAATAAACTTATGTCTACAGCTTCCCCATTTCTCTCATTATTCTTCGTTTAGAAGAATACCATCAGTACTTTTACTCTGAGTCATTTTATCACTAATAACAGTTTCTAAATAGTTCTGACACTTTATCTCAGCTAGAGGGAAGTGTGGAATTTTGAAGTATATAAATGTGATCCAAAATGATCATTTGTCTGCAGTAATCTTGGCAACTGGGTTAAACTTTTGAAAAAATAAAACATTGAAATCAAATGTATTGCATTAGACAAATCTGCTGGAAAGACCTCTTTAAAGTGTTCAAGAGTGACGACGGTCAGTTTGAGGACTGAGGTGTGCCTGACCCAAGCCATGGTACTTTTAATAGTCTCATATGCATGCAAAACTTGGACAGTGAATAAGGAAGACCATAGAAGAATTGATGCATTTGAGCTATGGTGTTGGAGGAAAATATTAAAAGTAACATTGACTGTCATAAGAAAAAACAAATCTGTAGTAGAAGAAGTATAGTCAGAATGCTCCTTAGAAACCAGGATGGTAAGACTTTGTCTCTCACACAGCGGACATATTAGCAGGTGGGGCCAGTCCCTAGAGAATGGTATCATGCTTGGTAAAGTGGAGGGTCAGTGAAAAAGAGGAAGACCCCCTAATAGAGTGGATTGGAACAGTAGCAGCAGCAATGGACTCAGCATAGCAACAACTGTGAGGTGAGGTTGGCACAGGCCAGGGCAGTGGTTTGTTCTGTTGTATGTAGGGCTGCAATGAGTTGGAACTGACTTAACGGCACCTAGCAGCAACAACGCTGAGTCTGTGCAGACTTGCTAAGGAACACTGATGTAGCTGTTTGTAGAGTGTTGGGAAAAGTTTGTGAAACAGGGACTTTCAACAGGTTGGTAGAGCTCTTGGAGGTGGTATTTAATGAAGGTACTACTTTGTATGCCTTTCCCTACCTCTGTCATGTATCCTGAGTGTAATTACAGGCAATTAGCCCTATCCCAGATATGTTTGCTTACTCATTTCTTGTAACTGCTGCTGCCTCCAGGTTTTCTGTTGCGAGGGAAGCAAGTTTTGGAAAGCCATTGGTGTGTTCAATGAGAGCTGAAAAGTTCCATTTATTTGGGGCTCTGTATGCCATGTCTACTGCTGAGAAAACAAACCTTCCAATCTTACCTTCAACAGTCTCCTTTTTTTTTTGTCTAAAAACTCTAGAACCATAGTTTTGTTTCTGAAAGATGTTATGGTATCTACAAAACTTAATTTTTAATACAGCAAAATCTTAGCTTGATTTATTAATGATAGGGATTAAATATCTTTTGAAAATATGTCACAATTTTCTTTTCTGTAATTTAAAATCTTTTGAACTAAGCTTCTAAAAATTTGCCTAAATGTAAATGATAAACATAATCTTTGTGTATGTGTGTATTTGTTTATCTTTTTTGTTTTGTTTTAAAGCCTGACAGTACTTTGCTGATTCTCTGTGAGAATGGCTATGTTCTTGAAGCTCCAACTCCAACCATAAAGGAGGATGTGGAGGATCATGATAGAGTTTCCTATGAAATTAAAGACATGAACATAAAATGTTTCCACTTCACAAGTGTCAAGTCTAAGATTCTGGTATGAGATATCCTTGAAGCAGTAGTTTCTATTTTTTTTTTTTTTTCTTTAGAATATAAAATATCCTGTTGTGTGTTGGGGATTACAAAGAAGAAAAATATATAGTCCTTGACCTTAAGGAGCAAATAATCTTGTTGTTTTAGAAGTAAATAAATAGCAGTATTCAAAGAAAATAATCTTAGGGGTGTACAAAAGAAAGGAAATAGGATTCTGATGGGAAAGGGGGAGGTGAAAGCTGTACATCAATGATATCAGGGTGTTAAACTTGGGAAGGATTTTGAGAGGATGGAAAGGGAGAGGAAAACACTGCAGGCCAAGGGAAGGCAGAGTTGTGAGAGCTTTCAGTGTCTTTAGGAAATGAAGAATGGTCTAGTGAAGTGAAGGGCTGCAATTTGTTGAGGGATGTGACAGGAGTCTAGCCTGCCAAGATGTTAGCCATGGTGCTCTTCAATGCCCGCCAAGATGTTTCAATTTAACTCCTAGATCATTGGGAACATTGTGAGTTTTTGAGGAAGGCGGCACCAATATGATGAGATCATATATATTCAGAAGACAATTCTGAAGGATAAATAGAATGAAGAAGGGAGGCCTGTGTATGTAGTCTTTGAAATGGACAGTGGATAGGTGATGAGGGCCGAGGGCCTAAATCCTAGTATTACTAAAGTTGGAAGCAACTCTCCTTGTGGATTATTTCAGTTTGCCTAACAGTGATAAGATCTTGTTGTTGTTAAGTGCCTTCGAATCGATTCTGACCCATAGTGACCCTGTATAGGGTTTCTAAGGAGCAGCTGGTAAGCTTGAACTGCCTACCTTGTGGTTCAAATTACTTTGCAGTCTGATGCATTAACCCACAGCACCACACCAGGACTCCGATAAGATCTTAGAGTAACTGTATTTAGCTTCTTTATTTGGAGAAAGAATGACTAAATAGTTCTATAAAGCGAGGATCAATGGGAATTAAAAGAAATGATGGCCATTCCAACGATTTGAACGTCTTAATAGTTAAAAATACTTCCCCAAATTGATGATTACTTCTGAGTATTTGTTATATTAGAGCTGTGAGTTTTTGTATATATTTTTTCTTTTTTCACTGTGCTTCACCCAAAGTATAAATTAATGAATGTAAGTTACAGGTGTTGTTACATCTTCCTAATGTCTCTTTTAAAAAAGAGACTTATAGAAATTGAAAAGAGAAAGAAACAAATGGAATTGAAGGAGAAAGAAAGGGAGAAAAGGAGGAAGCAACTAATAGAAGAGCTGGGAGAAGAAGGAGAAAAAGTATTTCAGGAGGAGCAGACAGAGCAGGCAGAGGAAGAGGAGCCGTTACCAGAAATCTTCGTTCCATCAACTCCCTGTCAAATCCTCTGTGGATTTTACTCTGGACCAGGGAAGTTCTGGGTTTCTTTGGTGAGTTATGTTACAATAGTTAATTTTTATCTCAGTCCTATTCCTGTATAATTTATAGTCACTGCTTTCCAGAACATTCTTACTTTCTTACTCTTATGGCAAGACTTAATTTATTAACTACTGTTGAAAGTGTGAGTTTTGATGAATGACTGTGAGTTACAGTTGTTTATATACTATCTTAATTAACATTTTTTTAATATATCCACTTGTTATATCTGTTAGCATGTATAATCAGCATTCATAACCCAGGCAGGTCAAAGGGTAAGAGTCAAATATTCGCCTTCTTAGTCTGTTGTTTTTCTAATTTTGAAATTAAAAGTAGACTTTTGCTCACATCTCTTAATTGAGAGCTGTGCCATGTGGCTGTCATTTATTATTTGCAAATAACTAGTGCTTTCAACATTTGTTTGCCAACCACTTTTCCTCTTCCCCTCCTGCAAGGTACTTTTGTAAATGTGCTATGCAAATAATTTTTAATAGCATCATATAGAAAAATTGACATAACAGTGGCTAATGAAAATCCACGAAGGTGGGAGGGGAGGGAGCAGTTAGCAAATAAATGTGGAGGGTATATGAAAAAATACTGTAAACAAAAGTCTAGGAAGGTGAGTGTTTGTAAATGGGCACCTTGCAGTCCTGAACAAAATGGTTGTTGTTAAGTACCAGTGAGTTGGTTCTGGCTCACAGAGACCTTGTATAGGATTTCCAAGGAGCAGCTGGTGGGTTTGAACTGCCAATCTTGTGGTTAGCTGTCTATTGCTTATCCTATAGCGCCACACCAGAACTAAATTAGGGTGTGTCCAATGAGGAAGAAGGGAAAATGGATATTGGGAAATAAGTACCAGAGACTGTCACAATGTGTATTTTTAATGATATGTTTTCTAGTCCTATCATAGAGTATTTTTTTCTCTGTATGGCAAAGCAAAGCTTCCTTTATTACAAAATTAGTAACAATTTTCAATTCCATCACCCAAAATAATAATTGACATAAAACATATGTGAAAGGTCATTACTAATTTATCATGGGTCCAGGTCTAAGGAGCTCTGGTAGCGTAGTGGTTACGAATCGGGCTGCGAGCCGCAAGATCAGCAGTTCGAAACTACCAGCTGTTCCGCGGGAGAAAGATGAGGCGTTCTGCTCCCGTAAAGATTCACAGCCTCAGAAACCCTGTACAGGGTCCCTATGAGTCGGAACTGACTCCATGGCACATAACCACAACCACCATTAAGGAAAATAGTGGAAGTAACAGTAGACTGTTACCATAAAAAGTGATGAGGGTGGGCTCCTCCCCTCTTTGACTTTTCCTAGAAATCTATCCTTTGATGCATGAAGGATGGGAAGTCATGGTAGAGACACTCTGTAACTCATTTATTAGTGCTTGTATTTTATGTATTTTTTGTGTGAATTATGTGTTAGTTTACATGGGTGAACATTATCTGTACATTCATCCTATCATACTTTGTTTCATTGCAATGATCACAATCTCCTGCATGCATCATCAAACACCCAAAGGGTACACCCCACACTCCTGCTCCCCGGCCGTCAGCACACAGCCCCTTACTTTATGTATTTTGAAAAAAAACAATTATTGATGTCTACTCTTATGTAAAGCTTAAGGGGTAAAGGAATAAAGAAGACATAGTTCATGCCCTCAGGAAGTTTCTTTATATCATGAAGGAGAGAGGCACAAAAACAAATAACTGCAATTATAATGAAATAAAGTTCACTGTCCTGAAAACATAAATGCAAAAATTATTCATTTATTCAGCAAACTTATTTAGTGCTTATCTTTAGACTTGGCAAATAAATGGAACATGGTACATATTTATACTTAAACATATTTTTTGTTTATTTGAAATTCAAATTCAACTTGGTAACTTGGTTTTGTTTGTGGTGGAGGGTCAGAGAAAAAGAAGAAACCTCTGGTGAGATGGATTGGCAATGTGGCAGCATCAGTGGGCTCAAGTGTAGCAACGATTGTGAGGTTGGCCCAGGACCGGACAGTATTTTGTTCTGTTGTACACAGGGTCGCTGAGTCAGTACCCGACTCAATGGTACCCAACAACAACAACTTACTTTGTAAGAAGCTTTGGTGGCACTGTGGTTAAGTGCTGACTACTAACAAAAAGGTTAGCATTCATACCCACCAGTTTCTCTATGGGAGAAGGATGTGGCAGCCTGCTTTTGTAAAGATTTACAAAAATGACATGGAAACAGTGTCTGACTTGCTCCGGTAACACTAGGAAGAAGGAGAATCAAATTTCACATCAGCTCAAGGCTGATTCCTATGAGGTGGGGGTGAGACATGACTCCACCCTCTGACTTCATTTATCCTATTCTGACACCACCATCCTTCCAACAAAAATCTACTTCTCTGCTGGGTTCAATAATCCATTGCAACGGCCACACAGAATTCAAAGGCAGTACTCACATTTATGGGGTTTTATTGGGTAAACTGTTTGTTGTTGGGTCCCATCAAGTCAGCTCCAACTCATAGTGACCCTGTGCACAACAGAACAAAACACTGCTCAGTCCTGTACCTTCCTCAAAATTGTTATGTTTGAGTCCAACATGGGTTGCAGTTACTGTGTCAGTCCATCTTGTTGAGGGTGTTCCTCTTTTTTGACGACTCTCTACTTTATCAAACATGATGTTCTTGTCCAAGGACTGGTCCCTGCTGATAACATGTGCACCGTAAGTGAGATCAAGTCTTGCCAGCCTCACTTCTAAGGGGCTTTCTGACTGTATTTCTTTTAAGACAGATTTGTTTGTTCTTCTGGCAGCTTTCACATGCATCTGAGACAACTAAAAATACTGTTTCCATGAGCATTGATTATGGATCTAAGTAAACTGAGATCCTTGACAACATCAATCTTTTCTCCATTTATCATATTATTGTTTATTTGGTCCAATTGTGAGGACTTCTGTTTTCTTAACCTTCAGTTGTAATTCATACTGAAGGCTCTCTGTTCTTTTCTCTTAATCAGTAAGTGCTTCAGGTCCTCTTCACTTTCAACAAGCAAGGTTGTGTCATCTACATATTGGAAGTTGTTAATGAATCTTCTTGCAGTCCTCATGCTCCATTCTTCATATAATCCAGCTTCTCCAACTACTTGCTTTGAATAACTATGGTGGAAGGATACAACCCTGGTTTTGAACCATTCAATATCCCTTGTTCTGTTTGAACAACCGCCTCTTGGTCTATGTACAGATTTCTCCTGTGCACAATGAAGTGTACTGGAATTCCTGTTGTTTTTAGTGTTATCTATGTTGTTGTTGTTGTGTGCTGTGGAGTCAGTTCTGACTCATAGCGACCCTGCACAGCGTTTCCGAGGCTGTAAATCTTTACAGGGGTAGAAAGCCTCGTCTTTCTCCTGCAGAATGGCTGGTAGTTTCAGACTGCTGACCTTGCGGTGAACAGCCAGATTCGTAACCACTATGCTACTAGAGCTTCTTAGTGTTATCTGTAATTTGTAATAATTCACAGTCAAATGCCACTGTATAGTCATTAAGTGTCAAATAAACATCTTTGTGATATTCTTTGGTTTCAGCCAAGATCCATCTGACATTGTTCTTCATTGTTTTCTGAATCAAGCTTGAATTTCCAAAAACTTCTTGTTCAGGTATAACAGTTTTTGATAGATCATCAACAAAATTTTACTTGTATATGATAAAATGATATTGTTCAATAACATTTACATCCTGTAGGGTCACCTTTCTTTGTAATGGGAGATTCTATGGATCTCTCCCATTGGTTTTCAGGTAGCTGTCTTCTAAGTTTCTTGGTATAGACTAGTGAGTGCTTGCTGTGCTTAATCAGTTTGTGGAAACAACTCTGTTGATAATTCTGTCAATTCCTGGAGCTTTGTTCTAATGCCTGCAGTGCAGCTTGAACTTCTTAGTTGATACTCATTGGTTATTGGTCATATGCTACCTCCTGAAATGGTTGAGCATTAACTGATTATTTTTAATACAGTGATTTTATATATCCCTTCCATCTTCTTTTTTTTGGCCTTCAGGACTCTGGTTTTTAGATATCATTGAAAACAACACAGTTGTACCTTAACATCTGTTGAGAAAATACAAATAAATATGCTAATTAATAGCAAACAACTGAAAGGTCAGCAGCCATTTAAAGGGCATGCAGTTGAGAATACATCCTTTTGTAATCTTACACAAATGTGTTAAACCTTGCACATGCACACCACTGTTAAGAGGTAGTAATAGTGTCTTTATCAGGCAAGAGCACACCCCATGATTCACCTGTAATTATTTCAGCTAATACACCAAACGGCTCCCTGAATCCTGTGGTCTGTTGGTCAGGGGGACGCCAGAGAAAGGAAAGCACTGGTCAATAGGAAAGCAGCTGACCACAGCAGGACAGAATGTGTTTAACTTGTTTACAGTTCCTGCTGTACTTGAGAATGGCAGCATTGACCAGGGCAGAAGTCATCCTTTCCTGATGAGGGAACTTAAACTCTGCCACTACAGAGAGGCTACTGGGCCGTTACTTTATTATCAGAACAACATCAATAACTGCACTTAGAATCAAAAGGATAAGAAAGAGTCCAGCGTTGCTGTGTGTGAGTGGACTCAGACTTAGGGGGCTGGAATCTACTCCAGGACTACCTTTCACAGGTCAGAGAGAAAAACTCAGGCAGGATTGATCCGCTGGCATCTGGTTTTGCTACATTCTAGTCACAATCCCAAACAGAATTTGTGTTTCAACCCTAGACCAGATGCCTGGCCCACTATTCCAGCTACTTTCAGCCAGGAGGCCTTAGCCTGCGAGAAAGAGCACCTTAAGCCTCTGAGCAGCATTGCTTAGAAAGTCCTGTATGTGAGGAACTCTTGGGTATTGGCAGTGCGAGGACTTGGTAAGTTGTCAGGAAACTACGGAGAGCTTTCCAGCACAAGTGCTTCAGTGATGAGAGGACCCGAGGGGCTGTCCAGAACTGGACGTGGCCATCTCTTGTCCCTGTGGTGATCACTCCACCATGTGGAAAAAAGGTGCAGCAAAGACCATTGGTCATGGGAGCAAATGTAATGGGAGTTTTCAGTTCCAGGGCCCAGATCCTGAGGAGTCTATCATCCGCCACTGTGGCAAGGTACAAGCCTTCAGGAGAGAAGCAGACAGATCTCAGTGAGCTGATGTGGACGTCACTGTCATCCATGGGAGGCTCTAGCTGGGTGTGGCGGAGTGATCGCAGTCTCTCGCCGGTGTAGGGGTCCCACATGATCACGTTGGTATCATAAGAAGCAGTGACAAGCAAGGCCGAGTCAGGTGAGAAGTCACAAGAGACAACACTGCTTTGGTGGCCCTCCAGCTTCCGAATTAATGTGTAAGACCGCATGCTCCAGAGAAAGACTTCTCTCCCGCTGCAGAACACAGCATGCTGCAGTCCGGAGACATGGAGCAGCAGTACACCCACTGTAGGTGGCCAGATAACACCTGGATCTGTTTACCGTGTTTATTCAGGTCCCAGAGGCGAAGAGTCTTATCCCGAGATGCAGACACCAGAATCAGACTGCCACTAGGTGTGAAGCTCAGATCTCTCACGACATCTTGGTGGCCAGAAAGGTTCAGAAGCAGGAACCCTGTCTGCACCTCCCAAATCTTGATCTGCCCATCGTTGAGTCCCGTGGCAAGGATCAGGCATGACATGTCTGGCACCTGGGGATGGTGGCGTGCCCAGAGCCTCCTACTGGGGGGAGAGGGCCCAGGGCTGAAGGCCAGGCCCCAGACAATCTGATCACAGTCCAGGGTCTTCTCTTTGGGGCTGCCTCGCCCTGGGGTCATTTTTGCTGCTTTAGCTTTTGGCTTCCAACCCTTTCGGGGTAAACTGTTCTTCCAGCGGCTAGGGAATCAGCTTGACAATGCAGTGTCCTTGAGACCAAGCAAACCAGGAGCCATCTGGGGAGAAGGCGACACTC
>NW_006408579.1:13173139-13178602 GCF_000296735.1 Chrysochloris asiatica
TTTCAGCTTGAAATGCTGAACTTGTTCTTCCCTTCTGGTTTTTATTTTTATACATTTCATTATATACTTTGTCTTCTTAAGCTGCACTTTGAAACTTTTTCTTCAGTTCTTTTACATCATTAATTCTTCGATTTACTTCAAGAACTCCACTTTCAAGAGGAAGTTTCAGAGTTTAAGACATCTACTTTGGTCTATCTTTTTAATGACCTACCTTTATATATGATGTTCTTGTTGTCATCCCACAACTCTTAATGGTGTTTGGTTGTTAGTGTCTACTGCATCAAATCTGTTCTTGAGATGGTCTCTAAATTCAGATGGAACATATCCAAGGTCATATTTTAGTTCTCATAGACTCATTTTCATTTTTTTTAAAACTTCAACCTGAACTTAAATTTCAACAATTGATGGTTTGTTCCACAGTCTTCTCCTGGCCTTGCTTTGGCTGACGATAATGAATTTCTCCATTGTCTCTTCCCACAGATTTAGTCAATTTGATTCTTGTATATTCCATCTGGTAAGATCCATGTGTATAGTTGCCATTTATGTTGTTGAAAAAGGCATTTGTAATGAAGACGTTGGTCTTACACAAAATTCTACCATTCAATCTCCAACTTTGTTTCTATCACCAAGGCTCTGGTCCTTCTACTGGTCACCATCTACTGATCCTTCCTCTTAATTTTTAACTTCTGTATTCCAGTCATCAGTAATAAACCTTGATTTTATGTCTGATTATTTTCAGGCTGGATAATTTAGTAGAATTCTTCAATTTCTTCATCATTGGGTTTAGTGGTTAGTGCATAAATTTGAAAAATAGCTATTTTTACTGGTCTTCCTTGTAAGCTTATAGATAATATATCTGGAATCACTGACAGCATTGTACTGCAAGACATCTTGAAATGTTCTTTTTAATGATGAATATGACACCATTCTACTTCCAACATTTTTTCATTCCTGGCATAGTAAATTGTATGATTGTGTGACTCAAAATGGCCAATACCTGTTCATTTCAGCTCAGTAATGCCTAGGATATTGATCTTTATGCATTCCATTTCATTTCTTATGACTTCCAATTTTCTGAGATTCATACTTCTTAAAATTTCATGTTCCATTTATTAATGAGTGTTTGCAACTGTTTCTTCTGATTTTGAGTGTGCCTCATCAGCACATGAAGGTCCCATAAACTTTGCTCCATCCACATCATTAAGAATTACTTTACTTTGAGGAGACAACTTTTCCTCAATCATATTTTGAATGCCTTCCCACCTGAGGCGCTCATATTCTGGTAGTATATCAGACATTGCTTCACTGCTATTCATAAATTATTTTAGTGGCTAATCCCTCAGAAATAGATTGCGTATTCCTTCCTCCTAATCTAGTCTTAATCAGAAAGTGCTGCTGAAACCTGCTCACCATGGGTAACCCTGCTAGTATTTGAAACATTAGTAGCATAGCTTCCAGCTTCACACAACATGCAAGTCACCACAATGTGACAAATTGACATATGAGTGGGAGTTAGGGAAGTTAACAGATACAATGCAGCACCAGAAGCAACTCAAGATATAGCAGAGCTCCACTCAGGAGTTCATTTTCTCAGCAGCCGTATTGCAAGTTATTCTCTCTTGTCCTCTACCTCTTAGCCATATGGCCAGCTCCTTGGTTTCTGCCTGACTCAGGCTAATGATACAAAGCTCCTTTAACACTGTCAAGGAATGTCCGAAGGGCACTCTCTTCTGCAAGCTAGTATTGTCTGTAGGTGCTCAGTTTTATTTGCTTCATGGGCCAGGAAGCTCCTGCTTGGCTCTGTCTCATGTTCTTGGTTCTGCTGCTGCCACAATCACTTCTCCACATGGGGCTGTCAGGATCTGAAAGATGTACTCAGCCTGTAGCTCTTCTTTCTTGATGGTTGTGAGATTCCTCTGTTCCTGCTTCTGAGGTGGCTTATTGTAATCCTAGCAGGATGGCAAAACTAACTAGTGCCAATGTTAGAGTTTCATACATCCTATTTGCATGGCCCCACCCAATCATTTGGTGGAAGGTACAAAGTCAATGACTAGAGGAGAAATATTAAATAATCCCTGGTACCACAAGATTATGGCATTGGAAAGCCTGTGGGCAGTTCTACTCTGTCCTATGGAGTTACTGTGAGTCAGAATCAACTTGATGGCAACAGGTTTTACTTCTTTTGTACCAGGCACCATTCTAAGTGACTTGTCCTATAAAAACAAGTGCTATTATCATCTCCATTTTACACGAAGGAACCAAGGCATGAAATGGTTAACTAACTCATCTGAAATTAAATAAACTAGAAAGGGGATGTGAAGCTAGGATCTGAATGCATCCAGTAAAGGTTCTTAAGAATTAAGGCTCTTAATCATTATGCCACACCAGCAAACTATGTTAAGATGTACTTCACAGAGGTGGTGATACTATTTGATCTAACTCTTTGCCAATTCTTTGTCTGTATCCAGGTAGATACTGGGGAAAAACTAGTTTCACTTAAAGTCATGAGCACAGTTCTCCAGTCAGTACCTATACTGCATACTGGTTCTATTGACCTACAGCCAACTTTTCAAAACCATTGGTTCTGTTCTCTCTTCTCCCCTCAAACATTTTGCACCTTTCCTCATTGTTCAATGACAAACTCACACTTCACTGAGGGAAAACATTTGGATGGGAGTTTCCTAATTGTTTCACAATCTGATATAACACCCTATGGGGGTCTATGCATGTTTAGACTGTTTTACCTGTTGTTATAGTTAGTGAGTTGGAATTGACTTGTGACATCAGTGAGTTTGGTGTGCATATGTTTGATGAGGACAACATGATATAGTAGAAAGTACCATGTACTAACAGTGCAGATTTAATTCTGATTTTGCAAGTTTGATTTGTTTTGTAACTTTAAACAAATTATTTTGACCTGATATATCTGAAATATGAGAGATGGAGTCCGGCCATCCTGGCTATACTTCTTCCAACACAGATTTGTTTGTTATGCAGTCCATGGTACTCCAACGCCGTAACTCATACATGCATCAATTCTTCTTCCATCTTCCTTATTCATTGTCCAACTTTCACACGCATGTGAAGCAATTGAAAATGCAATGGCTTGGGTCAGATGCACAATAGTCCTCAAACTGACATCTTTGCTTTTGAACACTTTAAAGTTCTGTGCAGCAGATTTGTCTAATGCAATGTTATTTGATTTCTTGGCTGCTGCTTACATGAGCATTGATGGTATTTGAGAAAAACTAGGTCTTCGACAACTTCAATCTTTTCTTCATTTATATAGCTGCGATTTATTGGTCCAGTGGTGAGATTTTTGCTTTCTTTACATTGAGATGCAACCCATACTAAAGGCTGTGGTTTTTTATTTTCATCAAAGTAAGTATTTTAAGTTCTCTTTGATTTCAGTAAGTGAGGTTGTATCATTTGCATATCACTGGTTGTTGATAAATCTTCCTCCAATTGTGATGTCACGTTCTTCATGTCATCTAGTTTCTCAGATTATTTGCTCAGCATACAGATAGAATAAGTATGGTGGAATTATACAACCTTGGTACACAACCTTTCCTAATAGTAAACAATTCACTATTCCCTTGTTCTGGTAGAACAGCTACTTCTTGGTCTATATATAGGTTCCTCATGAGCACAATTAAGTGCTTCCGAATACTTACTCTCTGCAACGTTGTCCATTGAAAGCCTTTACACAGTCAATAAAGCACAAGTAAACATCTTTGAGGTATTCTCTGCTTCCAGCCAAGATCCATCTGACGCCGGCAATGATATTCCTCATTCCACGTCCTCATCTGAATCCAACTTGATCTTCTGGCTGTTCTTGTTTTTTTAAATTATCTTTAGACAAATGTTACTCGGGTGTGATAGTAATGATATTGTCCAGTGATGTCTGCATTCCATTGGATCACCTTTCTTTGGAATGGGCACAAATGTGGATCTCTTCCAATTAGTTGGCCAAGGTAGTTGTTTTCCAAATTTCTTGGAATACATTACTGAGTGTGTCGAGTGCTGCATCTGTTTGTTGAAAGATTTCAATTTGTATTTCAATTCCCAGAGCATTGTTCTTTGCCAATGCCTTCCATAAGGAGCTCTGGTAGTGTAGTGATTACGAATCGGGCAGCTAATCTCACGGTCAGCAGTTCGAAACTACCAGGCATTCCACGGGAGAAAGATGAGGCTTTCTGCTCCTGTAAAAATTTACATCCTAAGAAACCCTGTACAGGGTCGCTATGAGTCGGAACCGATTCAACGGCACGTAACAACAACAATCCCTTCCATGCACCTTGGACTTTTTCCTTCAGTACCATTGGTTCTTGATACTATGCTACCTCTTGAAATTATATAACATCAAATTTCTTTTTAGCACAGTGACTCTGTATATGCCTTCCATCTTCTTTTGATGCTTTCTGTGTCATTCAATATTTTACTCATAGAATCCTTGAATGCTACAAGTCAAGACTTGATTTTTAATTCACTTCTTTCAGCTTGAGAAATAACAACGCGTTCTTTCCTCTTGGTTTTCCAACTCCAGGAATTCGCACATTTCATTATAATTTTTGGCTTTGTTTTGAGCTGCCCTTTGAAATTTTCTACTCAGCTCCTTTTCCTTCTCATTTCTTCCACTTGCTTTAGCATATCTATGCTGGAGAGCACATTTCAAAGTTTCTTTTGAAATCCATTTTGGTATTTTTCTTTCTTTTCTTTTCTTTTCAATATTTTCCCATAACGTTTTATTTTGAACATTTTCTAACATAAAACAAACTTTTAAGAATTTTACAGTGAACATCCATCCATTCAACCATCACCTCAGTTCTACCATTCTGTTTTTGAGTCGATGCTGACTCGTGGGGACCCTGTGAGGGGTTTCCAAGGAGCAGCTGGTGGGTTTGAACTACTGATCTTGAGGTTCACAGTCCAGTCTTGATCCACAGTGACACACCAGAGTCCTGAACATTATACTTGCTTAATCACATATGCATCCATTTCTATATTCACCCACCAATTGATCTTTTTTTTTTTTTGGTAAATTTCAAACATTAATTCTGTTCTCACTAAATACTCAGATACATACATCATAAACTAGAATTCAAATTGTGTTCATTTTTCACATTTGAAATACAATGTGCATACAACAAACTGTACACATCTTACGTGCAATGTAGCTGTCATTGAGTTTTGACCCATCCATATCCCAGTGTAAAGTCCTGGTGTGGCGCTGTGGGTTAATGTGTTGGATTGCAAGGTTGGTTTGAACCACAGGGTTGGGGGTTCTGGCTCATCAGTCACTCTTTGGAAACCCCACACAGGATCCCTATGAGTTGGAACTGACTGGACGGCACTTAACATGTCCTATTGTTGTTGTTGTTAAGTGCCGTTGAGTCGGTTCCAGCGTAGCCCCACCTAAATTAAATTACTCCTTTCTTCTTCTTCTTCTTTTTTTTTTTTTTT
>NW_006408579.1:13183442-13184803 GCF_000296735.1 Chrysochloris asiatica
TCTGTGGCCGCTCCGATCCTTTCCCCACGTGGTCTCACTCAAGATGGCAGCTCCTGGAGCAGCCAAGTGTCCTGGACTAGAAAGCAATAGATTTCTTGCTTCTGCCACACATTCCCCCAACTGTGAGCTTTCCAACCTTCTAAATATTCCTTTATATGTGGTTCAGAGTTCTGGGACCAGCCCTTGAGCCTGCTTGGTCGGGTAGTCTGTGTTGTTGTTGGCGGAGCTCCTTACTGCACTTCCACCCGATCTGCCATCTTGTTTGTTCCTGCCCTTTTGATTTTGAATGATTGGCCATTCTATGTTGAGCATACCTTACTAGTGTTGTTATCCTCCCCCTCTCCCCAAACTTAATCTACTGCTTGACTGAAAATAGGGCCATGAGATTGACTTCCTTTCCAGACCTGAAGGGTGGTTGAGGGCCATAGTCTCAGGTTCCTCCTGTCTTTCTGACCAGTAAGCACATTTTATACTTATAATAATTCCGAGTTTTGTTCCAAATTGTCTCCAACTCTGTCTGGTATCCTCTAATGTAATCTCTTTTTGAGCACTTGGTAGTGGTAGCTGGGCACTGTCTAGGTCTCAGAGTCTTTGTGACTGATGTTCACATGTTCCATTAGTCCTTAGGAATAATCGATTCCAAGCATCTAAAAATCTTTTCAGTCTTCTTTCTTATGAGCATGGAGAGGCCAGTGGCTACATCTTAGACAGCCACTCATGAGCTTTAAAGATCCCAAACAATACTCAGCCAAGTAGGATGTATGGATTATGCTATGAAAGTTGACCACGATGTCCCCTAAGACTGTGGTCCTGACCCATCAACTCATTGCCTTAAGATACATGATAATATCTAGGATGTTTTCATCATTTTGTCTGCTATATACTCTGCCACATTCATAGTTGTGTTTGCAGGAAAGGTAAATACTCATATACAAATATCCTCTTTCAAGCTCTTATATGCAATTGTTGTCTTTTAATAGAGTAATATGCCCATTAACATTTAACATAGTTTCTAAGACACTTTAGAAGAAGTCTGTCATCTTATTTATTTGTATCACTAATTGTGTGTTCTTTTTAATCTTTTTTTTTTTTTTTTTAAAGAACGTGTTGGATAATTAGCTAGTTCTCTCCCTCTACCCATCCCAATTTTCTCCTATTAGGCTATTATACATTCTTTTATGATTTTTTGAGGGGTCATAATTTCCATCTTTAACTAAATAATATATATGATAAGCTTTTTTTTTTTTTTTTAATACTTAAGGAAAAAATGATCTTACAGCACTTTCACCTCATTTATCGTCCCTCGCTGTTGTTGTGTATTTTATTTTCATGTGTATTTTTACTTAAGACATTTAATTATT
>NW_006408579.1:13186423-13196608 GCF_000296735.1 Chrysochloris asiatica
CAGTTATAGGAAGAAGATGGACTTACAAGCTTTCTATGGTGATATTTCTGGCTATTCCTTTCTCTCCCCCTCCAGTGTCTATTTTATAATGGTATTCAAGGGAAACCAAGATTCAAAAGACAGCCAAGCATCTTAACATTATTTCCCTCCTTTTGCCCATTCCAACCATGTCACAATCCCTGTATTCCAGAGCCCTGTTTTTCCAGGGTTGTGCATACATCATTATTTACCTCTGTCCCACTAAGCCCATGCAAACCTGTCTAATTGTTTTCCCATCAGCCTTGTGCTACCATTCCCCTCCCCCTTCTTGTGTATTGCCCTCTTCCCCAGCACCCAAACTATCCTGTGTCTATTCCCTATCCTGTGTTCCACCTTCCCCTCCCTCCCCTCACTCTGCCCCTTGCATCCCAGTAACCAGCAAAGAATGCCCCCCCCCTTTAGTATGGTTTCTTTTTCTTAAGTCTTTTACAATAGTGTTCCTGTGTAGTATTTCGCCTTTTGTGACTGATCAATTTCACTCAACATAATGTCCTCAAGTTTCATCCATGTTATGTGGTACCTTACCGCTTCCTTGTTTTTCTTCAAGGTAGCATAATATTCCATTGTGTGTATATACCACAGTTTGTTTATCCATTCTTTAGTTGATGGGCACTTAGGCTGTCTCCATATTTTTGCAATTGTAAATAGTGCTGCTATGAACATTGGTGTACTTATATGTACTTGTGTTATGGCTTGTATTTCTTGTGGGTAAATACCAAGTAAAGGAATTGCTGGATCATAAGGTATTTCTATTTCCAACCTTCTAAGGCAGTGGAAGGCTATTTTTTTGTTGGTGTTTGTTTTCCCAAAACTTTGATTATATCTGTTTCCTGTTGTTTGTCTTCCACTCTGTTAAAAAGTCAGTTGGATCTTTTTATTATTATCATTATTTGCAGGCAAATGCATCTTTTTTCTCTGATTGCTTTATAAATTATTTTGAAAGTTTTTTTGTTTTTGTTTTTTTTCTTCATGTTTATATTGCTAGAGATTCATGCAACTTTTTGAATTCCAACATGTCTTATTTAGTTTTGGAAAATTCTCAACCATTATTTTCCTCAATACTGCATTTGCCCTTCTTTTTATTATCTTCTTCTAGCATCTAATTTTATGTATATTAGATCCCTTTGACCAACTTCATCATATGTCTTACAATCATTTCTTTTGTAGTATTCTTTTTTTTTTTCCCTTGCATGCTATAGCCTGATTTTTTCTGATCTCTGTTCCAGTTGTTCATGCTGTGAAGTGCTGTTGAGTTGATTCCAACTCGTACCAATCCTGTATAGTATTCTGAGGAGCAGCTAGTTAGTTTAAACTTCCAACCTTGTGGTTAAAACCGACCTTGTAATCCAGTGCTTATCCTGTAGGGTCATACCAATTCCGGTTGTCTAACTGTGTATAATTGCTCTTAAATTGATTGGCGGGATTTAAATTTTTCTTTCATCTTATATTTCAGTTTTAGGATTTTTAGATTCCAGTTGACTGCTAAAAATTTCATTACTCCTTTTTTATCCCTTAAGAATACCGTTGTTGATGTTAAGTGCCATTGAGTTGGTTCCAACTCATAGCACCCCTGTATAGAGTGTCCGAGGAGCAACTGGTGGGTTTGAATTGCCAACCTTGTGGTTTGCAGTCCAATGCTGATCTAGGATGCCTTAGCATATGAATCCTAGCTATTTTGAAGCACATTTTGAAAACTCTACTACTAATATCCTCTTGTTCTCTCTTTCTCTCTCTATATATATATTTTAAAATTTGAGTTGTCTTGTCTTTTTAGTATACCTGGCTATTTTCTATTGAGGGATTGAATCTATATGTAAAATGTTGTTGGGATAGTTTAAATTTTTAGTCTTTATTTTGCTATTATGTCTTAGGGAAGATTTAGTCATAATTCTGGAATACAGAAATTCTAGATCACTTTAATCCAGCCAGTGAATGATGTGACTTGAAATTAGCCTGCAATTCCTTTGAGGGCCCGTGTAGCTCACTCATAGTTCTAGGATATAGTGTTCTGATGTGTTTACAGTGGTCTCTTTTCTTTGGAGGACCCTGAAAATTCTTTTCTTTTTACTATGTCCATGACACTGCAGACATCAACGAGCACCCTCTTAGTTTGTTAGCTGCCACTTTGAGAACTGGCAGTTGCCTCGAGAAAATGCAATTCTAAATGTTAAGCTCACTTCTCTTCACTTCCCTTTTTTTCTGGATCTTGTTATTTTCATAGATTGCCAAAGTCTTCAGACATATTTTCTTTTATGGACGTTGTTTTAATTATTCTTAGTGGTAGGGTCAAAATAATTTGGTCTGCCTTTGTCGTGAATGAAACCCAGTAATATGATTCTCAGAGAGAATCATGTTATCTTCTGTTTCTTATTTATTTATTGTTCATAAAGATGTGTTAACCCTTAACTTATTTCTTCTAAGAAATATTGGTGTATAGAGAGAAAGAAGACAAGTTAGAACTGAACAGTATAGCTCTTCGAGATGATCTGTTGCCCTCACCACATGGATATATTTTGCCCAGTAGTCCTTCCTGGAAATTAATAGTGTTTAAAAGTATCCTGATAAGCACTAGACTACAAGGTTTGATTGAATTGAAAGGTTGGTGGTTCCAGCTTCACCAGCCGCTCCTTGGGAACCCTATACAGGGTTGCTGTGAGTTGAAGCAAACTTGACAGGACAACAACAACAACAAAAGTACCCTGGAGTCCTGATGTGGCACTGTAGAAAAGACACTGGACTACTAGCAACAAGGTCATCTGTTCAAAGCCACCACTTGCTCCTCAGAAACCCTGTACTCATTGGCACTTAACAACAACAAAAGTATCCTAGACTGCAAACAAAGACCTACAAAGCCCTTATTAAACATTGCTTATTCAACAGAACAATACTTGAAGTAAAATGGAATTTAGTAAGTGATTAAAGGTGATATCTTCTTGTATTGATTTTTTTTTTAATGTTTTATTGTGAATCTCTTGTATTGATTTTTAAGGTAAACCAAATCATAGTTTTGAAAATTATAATGATATATTTGCATAAAAATGAACAATGGAGATGTTCACTAATAAAACCTATCTGTAATCATAGAAAGTGACATTTTGGTATAGGACAGTAGGTAAGCATTGGACTGCTAACCTGAAGGTTCGTACCCACCAGCTTCTCCTTGGAAACCCTATACAGGATCACGATGAATCAGAACCTACGCAACAGTTGTTGATGTTGTTATGTGCTGTCAAGTCTGTTCTGACCCATAGCAACTCTGTTAGGGTTTCTGAGAAGTGGCTGGTGAGCTTGAACCTCTGACCTTGCAGTTCAAATTACTTTGCAGTCCAGTGCATTAACTCACAGCACCATACCAGGACTCCACAGTACACAACAGCAGTGTTACCATAGAAATGCTACAGAGGCAGATGTTTTAAAACATCTATTTTACATTTTAATGTTGAAAAAGAAAAATCCTCACGTCATATTTGTCTTACAGTCAGCTGCCTTCCTCTTTGTCATCTATCTTTTTCTAGGGTGGCTATGATGCTGGCTTCCTGTATCACTGTGAGTTCCCTCCATATGACAAAAGACGTGTTATAACAGCTCAGAAAGATGAACCTTTTGATTTCCGTTTTCTTGAAGATGCAGAGAATAATCCTATCTACACTATCACTTTCAGGTGAACAGTCTCAAAAAGCTAAATAAAAGAAATCTTATATTTCATATTTGTGTTTTTGTCCATCATGGATATGGTCACTTCTTACTGATTTAGCCAAATGGAGGGCTACTCAAACCATATTTGGTTATCTAAATCAAATGAATAAATTGGATTAAGTCCAGTCCTAAAATTGTATTTCAGTCCCTCCTATAAAAATTATCAGACTTTCTATTTATCATGCAATTAAATTTGATAGATTTCCCTTCTATTATTTAAGAGGATGCTCATACCTGGTTAGAGAATGAAAGTTCGTGATTGCAGTGATTCTAGAGAAATCAAAAGTTGATTCATTGTTGTTGTTAAGTGTCATCAAGTTGGTTCCAACTCACAGTGACCCTACGTAGTTTTAAAGGAGCTGCTGGTGGGTTTGAATTGCTGACCTTGTAGTTAGCAGTACACTGCTTATCCTACAACAACACACCAGGACCCATTAGCCCTTAATTGAGAATTGAACATACATGCAAGTTAATCTTCTGAAGACCAGCTCCAAATTTAAATGGACTTTCTTTCCCCCTCTAGCCTATTAAAATTTTAGTCATTTTTTCAATCAATTTAAAATGATTGTTTTCAGATTAGTATGAATAAAAATTGACTTTTCTTTTTTACTTCACAGCCTCAATAAAACTATGATGTTTTGTGGAATGGAAAATGGAGCCATTCGAGTTTATGTCCTTAGCCAGAATGATTTTTCATTGACCAATATGGAGGCATATTGGCACTCCAGTATGCATGACAGCAATCATGGGCGCGTTAAAGGCCTCTCTACTAGCTTTGATGACCGTTTCTTGGTGACTGTTGGAGCAGATAGTAACATCTTTGTTTTCAAGATTTATTCTGAATTAGCATTAGAGAAAGACCTCAAAGCCAAAGTGCCATTGCCCAGGGTATGTAATTAGCTAAGTAACTAACAGCAAATTAAAAAAACAAAACAAAAAACTTTATTTCAAAATAGTGATGTTTAGATTTTTAAAAAACTGAAAACTGTTTGGATACATTCATCTTGTAGACTAATATTCCTAATAGAACTATCATGTTGACTTTTTGATGCTTCTATATTGAATATTAAAGTGTTAAATTTATTTATTTGAAAGTTGTAGAACCTCCCCAAATTAAAAAGGAATGTGATAACTTTATCAATCCCTTTCTTGTTCTAAGTTCATTTTTCAAAATACCATTTTTAGTCAGATATGCATTTTACATTCTGTTTATTCATTATTCATTCATCATTTATATATTTATATATTCATGCATGGAATATATACTATACTGTTTTTTTTGAAAGGTACTCTTATCTTTAGTCTTAGAATATGCCAATATAGGCCATGATCAAAGATTCATTGTAAATTATTCTACTCTTGGCATCGTGGCGTGGCGCTGTTGGTTAATGCCCCAGACTGCAAAGCTGTTTGAACTGCAAGGTCGGCAGTTCAAGCTCACCAGCTGCTCCTTGGAAACCCTGTACAGGGTTGCTATGGGTTTAAATAGACTCAACGGCACTTAACAACAACAACAAGGTATCTTATGGAGTCCTGGTGTGGCACTGTGGGCTAATGCGTTGAACTGCAAAGTCAATTTGAATCACAAGGTTGGTGGTTCAAGCTCACCAACCGCTTCTTGAAAACTCTATACAGGGTAGCTGTGGGTCAGAACTAACACTTTGGCACTTAACAACAACAACAATAACAGGGTATAATAAAGACTTTGATGAGGAATGGGAGTCAGATCCCTAAAATATATCCTTTGCCCCATTGCTAGACCTAAAGTTTCTATTTTCATGGCTCCCTTTAGATAAAATCATAATAACCATTAGCGTTATTTTCTGATGTGGCACTGTGGGTTAATGTGCTAGACTGCAAGGTCAGTTTGAATTACAAGGTCGGCGGTTTCAAGCTTACCAGCTATTCCTCAGAAAACCTACCTAGGGTCACTATTGAGTCAACACTTACTCAACAATACTTAACAACAACAGAATCAATTCTAAAGACTCAGAAAGTATATTTGAAAGACTATGGCTAAAATTCTAGGTAACACATAGATTTCCTGTTTAACAGATATCTAAGTTCGAAAGTACACACAAAGATCATAGGGAAGCTAAAAACAGATACATTTAAATTTCTATTGTTGTTAAAGGAGCTCTGGTAGCATAGTGGTTTACCAATCAGGCTACGAACCGCAAGGTCAGCAGTTCGAAACAGCTCGAAACTACCGGCTGCTCCGTGGGAGAAAGATGAGGCTTTCTGCTCCCATAAAGATTTACAGCCTCGGAAACCCTGTACAAGATAGCTATGGGTCGGAACCGACTCGATGGCACTTAACAACAACATTGTTGTTAAGTGCTGTTGAATTGGTTCTGACCCATAGCAACCCTGTGTAGGGTTTCTGAGGAGCAGCTGTTGAGCATGAATCCCAAACCTTGAGACCTTGAGGTTCAAACCGACTTTGCAGTCTGGCACATCAACCTAAGAGCAAAATTTGGAGTATAAGCTGCTGCTGCCTGAAGAGTTCCAGATCAGAGAAAAATTAGAGTGAATGTGTGTGACCAAGAAGAAAAGCTTTATCTTTCTACCCAATGTAAACCCTCTTCATAGAAAACCATGTCGTTGTTGTGGTTAAGTGCCGCTGAGTCAGTTCTGACTCATAGAGACCCTGTATAGGGTTTCCAAGGAGCAACAGGTGGATTTGAACCGCTGACCTTGGGGTTACCAGTCCAGGGTTTATCTTATAGTGTCACACAAGGACTCCAGAAAGCCATATTGGGTAGGAAAAAATTGATTCCATATTTGTATAATTATGTCTTGTTATTGATAGCTGAAATCAATGCCTTCACTTACTGCAGTAGACTTTGCTTTAAGAAGGTGAAATCTGAAGTAATTGAAAGAAAACAAAGCTTTGCATAGGTGTGAGATTTTTAACCTTACTATACTCTTAATCTTAAATGTATGGCTAACTGAGCCCTATTGTTATTTGCCTTCAAGTGGGTTCCCGCTTATAGCAACACCCTGTATGGGGTTCTGAGGAGCGGCTGGTGGGTTTAAATTTCTGACCTTGCAGTTAGCAGTCCTTGCTTATCCTACAACACTGAAATTAAATAAAAATATCTGAAAGTGAGGCTCAGACATTAATATTTTATAAAATGTTCCACATGTGATTCTAATGTGCAGCTAAGAATAACAACTATTGGCATATATTTTGGATCTATTGGAAGCATGTTTGTTTGATCCAAACTTATGTTTAACTCAGGCTTAATGTAAACAGTTGTGGCCAGGAGACAGTTGGGCAAGTACAGGTATCATACCCTGAAAGCCAAGTTGATAAAAGAGGGCAGGCTCAGGACAAAAAAAAAATTAAATAAGTAAATAAATTTAAAAAAAAATAAGTGAAAACCAATTAATTTTATGTCTGAAGTGATTAATAATATTGTTAAGTGCCATCAGTCTGTTCTGAGGAGTAGCTGATGGGATTGAACTGCCGACCTTGTATTTGCAGCCCAGGGCTGATCCTACAGCATCTCACAATTTATTAACCATCACTGTCTCTTATAATGACCATGTTTTAGTAACGTCATAAGCCTTGACGTCCATAAAAATATATAGGTTTACATTTCCAAAGTGAAAAAACGGTAGAATTGTAAAAACCTTAATTAAAAGATAGTCTGTTTCTTGCAATGGATGACAGCAAAACAGAGACCTGTCTGTTATGAAAGAGAAAAGAGATCAAGTCCACTGCCGTTAAATAGATGAGTGTGAGTTCAGTTTAGCTTCTGATACTGTTAATCGTTATAGGAACCTCTCTTAGCTGTGGAACAGCTGATGGGTTCAAATCAGTATTCTGGTTAGCAACACAATGCTTAGCACACTGTACCACCATGCTTCTTAGAAAGGATGTTGTTGTTACTGTTTTAAGTGCTGGCGATTTGGTTTCAACACCAGGCAACCCTGTATAGAGTTTCCAAGGAGTAGTTGATGAGTTTGAACTGCTGACTTGAGGGTTTAAACCACTGACTTGAGGTCCAGTGCTTCTCATATAGCGCCACACCAGGATACCAGAAAAGGGTTGTTAAGTGCCATTGAGTCGATTCCAACCCATAGCAAGCCTGTATAGGGATTCCGAGGAGCAGCTGATGAGCTTGAACCACCGACCTTGCAGTTCATATGGCACTTAAGACATGGTTAGTTAACAAACTAAGACCTGGCTAGTTAACGGCAGACTCAGACATTTTACAGCACAGTACAACCCTGTACAGGGTCATTATAAGTTGGAACCAAGTCCACGGTACTTAACAACACCTGAAGGAACAGAGCACTTTAAAGCATTCTACTCCATTGTGAATTGCCATCCAATTGCTTCTGAATCCTGGTGACCCCTTGTTTGCAGAGTAGAACTGGTCTATGTGGTTTTAAGACTGACCTTTTCAGAAGCAGACCTTTAGAACCTGCCATCTGAGGCACCTCTAGGTGGGTTCACACCACTAACCTTTTGACTACTAGTGGAACCCTTAACGGCTTGCACTACCCAGAGATGTTACATATGATTAGGTTTCAAGACTTTTTTATGTTTATCCATTTAAATAAAACAGAAACTGTAAGTTTAGTTAAATGATGTTTTTATCTAGTTTGTTTTTTGTGAAAATCTTTTCCAGATCTACAGTCATTAGAAATTGGCAGTTTTAAAAAAGACAACTTAGTTCTAACTTAATGTTTTAAAGGACATATACAATTTAAAAGATCTAACCTTTTTCTCTACTTCCAACAGTTTGGAATCGAAACAGAGACAATTCCACAAGATATTGAAGATCCCAAAGCCTACAGGTATGGGAATTTTTAAATAAAATACTGATTTGTTGTTGTTGTTATGTGCCATGGAGTCAGTTCTGACTCATAGCAATCCTGTACAGGGTTTCTGAGGCTGTAAATCTTTATGGAAGCAGAAAACCTCATCTTTCTCCCACGGAACAGCTGGTAGTTTCTAACTGCTGTCCTTGAGGTTTGCAGCCCGATTCATAACCACTACACTACCAGAACTCCTTAGGCCTGAGTTTTCTCAAACCAATGTTGTACAGAAGGTGGCCAAGCTAAATGACTTTTGAAATGATTGAAGACGAATTTTCTCTTACTCTCTTTCTCTTTCCTAACTTCTTAATCTTTTTAATTTTTGTTTTCAGTATTGAAAATGCCAGAAAAAAAAGGGAACATGACAAGTTAATGAAGGAAGTGGAAGAAATAAAGGCTAGAAAGAGAGAAAAGCTCAAAGCTTTGAGGAATGAATATTTGAAGCTACTGGAAATGAATGAAAGATTACCAAAACACATGCAGCTTAAACGGACAGTAAGTCTGAATAAATCTGATTTTAATTTTAATGTATGCTATTTCTGGATGTGGTACCTTAGGATAAGCACTCAACCATAATGTCGGTTTGAACTTCAAGGTTGGAGCCAATGTGATGGCACTTAACATTTCTGGGTCAAGACTACTGTTTTGTCAACAAATGTTAAGTGATGTCGAGTCAATTCCAACTCATAGCGACCCCGTCTAGGGTTTCTGAGGAGCAGCTGGTGAGTTTGAACCACCTATCTTTGCAGTTCAAATTGACATTGCGGTCCAGTGTCTACAGTGCCACAAAATCATTTTTAAACTTCCTTTTATCTGCCAATTAATGTGTTTGTAGCAATTAAACCCATAGAGCTTGACACACATTTTAGCTTGCATGCCAATGAACCTGTTTACATACTACAAAGTTTACTTCTGGATTTAGCTGTTGTATATGTGTATGTATATGTGTGTGTATATGTGTGTGTGTGTATATGTGTATATATATATATATATGTGTGTGTGTATGTATATGTGTGTATATGCATATATGTATATGTGTATATATATGTATTGTGTATATGTATATGTGTATTTGTATATATGTGTATATATGCATATATATTTTTACACACACACATATATGTATATGTTTGCGTGTGCCTGTGTAGTGATAGTGGCTATGTGCTGTGGTTCTGACTCATACTGACTCTGCATAAAAAGCCTCATCTTTCTCCTGCGGAATGGCTGGTGGCTTCACATTTCTGACTTTGAGTTTATCATCCTGACTCATAATCACTTTGCTACCAGAGCCCATGTATATATATATATATGGAACCCTGTGTGGCACTGTAGACTAACACACTGGACTGCAAAGTCAGTTTGAACCCATAAGATCGATGGGTCAAGCTCACCAGCTGCTCCTTGGAAACCCTATACAGAGTTGATATGGGTTGGAACCGACTCCACAGTACTTAATAACAACCATGTGTATGTATGTATGTATATATGTGTATATATATATTTGTTGTTGTTATATGCTGTGGAGTCGGTTCCGACTCATAGCAACCCTGTATAGGGTTTCCGAGGCTGTAAATCTTTATGGGAGCAGAAAGCCTCATCTTTCTCCTGTGGAACAAC
>NW_006408579.1:13196708-13200141 GCF_000296735.1 Chrysochloris asiatica
AAATAAATGAATATTCAATATACACAGTTTTTCTTCTGTAGTATAGTTTTGAATCTGTCTATCAAATTACTGTCCCTAGCCAAGATAACTAACTCTGTTGTATAGGTATATATGTCATTTTATTCATTGTGGTCCCATTCCTGTAATTCATGAGATCTATTAAGAAGCTCACCAGCTACTCCTTGGAAACCCTATACAGGGTCGCTATGGGTCGTAATCGACTCTATGGCACTTAACAACAACAATAATTAAGATAATACCTAGTTGATCTATACAGTTTCTAAAATATTAACTTAGTATAATTGTAGTTATGTGGATAATGACATTGTTTTTTAAACTACTTTTGTGTTCATATTTTCCTTTTTTGACTTATCCCAAAGCCCATTTCCCAGCTATGCTTAATTTTTATTTTTCATTTTGTACTTTTTTCTAAATGGAGTTACTGCCAAAAATCTAATCAAATAAACCCTCAGAATTTATCATCCTAAATATACCCCTGGGCTACCCAGTCCTGTCATTCTAGGAACACCTCACCAATCTGATTGGAAAATGCGTTCATGAAATCTAACTTATAATGAATCTCTGGCTAAGACTTTTATGCTATTTTTCTAATAAAAACATTACCACTTTCAGTATGTGAATGAGATCATTTAAAACAACTGAGGTAAGTGTTAGGCTTAGCACTTCATACATAGCATTACTTAAAATGCAGATATTCCTGAGAGGAATAATTACTAGTTAACCATTTAGTGTTAACAAAGGTTCTGATATTTTTTCTGGGTTGAAGACAAGAAACAAAGTATTTTTGAACCCCTTGGTGAAGGACAGTCAACCAGAATGTTGTGATAACAAGAAGATTCCAAAGACTTTGCCATCTTTCCTGGGTGGGTTCACATGGGAGGGGATTTGAGCTAAAAGTGGAGCCCTGTGAGCTCCCACCCTGGTCCAGTCAGTTACATGATGGGGTGTCACAAAGTTCATGGAAAAGTCCATTATCTTATCATTCCATTTTTTAAGAACTTTTTGAAGCCGCCTCCCCTTTTTAAAAAAAATGTTTTATTGTGAATTATGTGATCGTTTACATGGGAAAACATTAGTTTTACATTCATCCTATTGTATATTTCATTGCCTATTTCATTGCATGGTTATAGTCCCCTCCATGCATCATCAACCAACCAAAGAGAGTGTCCTACAAGCCTGTCTCTCCCCCCCTCCCCCCCCCCCCCCCCCCAGTCAGCACTCAGCCCCTCTCTGTGTCTAAAAGCCCCTGCTGCTCCATCTCTCCAAGTCATCTCTGCTTCCATCTCAGGCATCACTGCTTGAAGCCCCTTTATTAATAGTAGTTGTTTTGTGTGGTGGGGGTATTTATTATTTTAACTTTTTACACTCTCCAGATATTGTCAACATATATTATTTTTATCATGGGAAAAGCTTTTAATATGTATCTTTGACTGCATTATTGTTCATTATTTCTGAGAATTTTTCATTCTGTTTTGTGGAAGTAAGCATAGAGTTTCTGTTTTAGAATGGAAGAGTTTATAATAATTTGGGAGCATTACAATGCTGTATGAAATTGAGGCTAAAACTTAAAAATCTGTTGTCTGTGTATGAAGGTAACTGAAAGTACCCATTTTGATGAGCAAATCTCCTACTTATCTGCAGCATTTTGATCTGGATTCCAAAATTCGTGCTGAGATTAACAGAAAAACTATTTATAAAATCCAACAAGCAGAAAAGGAATTGGCTTGGGAAAAAGAGAAACATCATCTTGGCTTAAAGAAACTACAGAATAGGTAGGACTGGCATTTCCTGCAAATTAGCATGTTTAAGAGCACGTGTTTGAATCAAGTAGTTTTTCATAGCTAATCAGGCATGGTCAGATAAGAGATATCCTGAAGTACTCACTGGCTCTAGAAATCACCAGGAATTTTCTTGCTACTGCTACTGACATCTTCATGACCTTGCTTGCTCACTACTTCAACCTACGATGTTTAATAATTAAAATGTTTTTACAGATCAAATTATATATAATATATATTTACTTTCTGGTTTTGAGAAATTATTTATTTTGTATCAGATTAATTAATACAGGATCATGCATATTTTCAGGAGAAAGATGGGGCTTTCTGCTCTCACAAAGATTTACTGCCTCAAAAGCCCTATACAACAACAACATACATATATTAGCATTAAAAAAGCAAATAGAGCCTAAGGGTACATAATGAAAGATAGAAATATCCTTATTCTATTCCTTTCCTGGACCAATTCGACTTCGCAGAGGAAAGTAACTTTAGTCGCCTTTATTATCACAATACAAGAGTCCTGGTGTGGTGCTGTAGGATAAGCACAGGGCCGCTTACCACAAGGTCAATGGTTCAAACCCACCAGCCACTCCTTGGAAACCCTGTACAAGGTCACTGTGAGATGAAACTGGCTTGATAGCACTTATTAACAACAACATTGTGATATAACTCATATACAGCTGTGTGTATAAATCTAATTGGATCAGATTGAGAGTTGTTATAGGTCTGTATGCATATCTTCAGAGTCCTGGTGTGGTGCTGTGAGTTAATGCACTGCACTGCAAAGTCATTTGAACCACAAGGTCGGCGGTTCAAACCCACCAGCCACTCCTCGGAAACTCTAAACAGAGTCGCTATGGGTCAGAACTGACTCGACGGCACTTAACAACAACATACATATCTTTACTACTCAAATCAAGATAGCACTGAAAGCTCTAGAAACTTTCCTTATGGCCTACTCTCAGTAAATACCTGCTTCCAAAAATCAACATTCTAATCTTTACCATCATAGATACGCTTTTGGCTGTGAACTTCATTCATATAAATGGGGCTGTACCGTGTGGATTCTTTTGCATCTGGCTTCTTTTAGTCAATGTCACATGTGAGGCAATCCACATTGTTTCATGTAGCAGCAGTTCATTCTTTTCCATTGTCTATAATATTTCAGTAATGGTTATTCCCCAATTTATCCGTGTTACGATCGATGAAAGGTGCCCTGGTAACACAATGAGTAAGTGTTAGGATGCTAAAGGAAAGGTTGGGGTTCAAGCCCTCCATCCAATCTGTAGGAGGAAGGTGTGGTAGTCTGCATCCATAGAGATTGTTGTTGTTGTTAAGTGCAGTCGAGTTGGTTCTGACCCATAACGACCCTGAAGAGGGTTTCCAAGGCTGTAAATCTTTACGGGAGCAGAAAGCCTCATCTTTCTCCTGCGGAGCAGCTGGTAGTTTCGAACTGTTGACCTTGCGGTTCACAGCC
Organism: Chrysochloris asiatica; assembly: GCF_000296735.1. Lineage (NCBI taxonomy): Eukaryota > Metazoa > Chordata > Mammalia > Afrosoricida > Chrysochloridae > Chrysochloris > Chrysochloris asiatica. The sequence continues at coordinate 13,199,988 of NW_006408579.1, forward strand.
CGATTTGTAACCACTACGCTACCAGAGCTCCTTTCCATAGAGATTATTTCCGAGGAACATCTGGTGAGTTTGAACCACTGACCTTGCAGTTCAAACTGACTATGCAGTCCAGCACATTAACCTTCAGGTTACTCCTAGCAACCTTATGGGAGTC
>NW_006408579.1:13206006-13216054 GCF_000296735.1 Chrysochloris asiatica
TTTTCAAAAACATAAAAGGTGAGTAAACAAATGGACCTCACCAAATGGAATACACAGGTATCAATTGACTACATCTGTGGGAAGAGACTGTGGAAAAGTTCCAGGTCTGAGCTAAAACAAGTCTGGGACAGACTATAGAACAGACCACCAATTGTTCATATGCAAGTTCAGGCTGAAGTTGAAGAGAATTAAAATAGGTCCTTGAGAGCCAAAGTATAACCTTGACTATGTTGTTGTTGTTAAGTGCCGTCGAGTCGGTTCGGACCCATAGCGACCCTGTACAGGGTTTCCGAAGGTGTAAATCTTTACGGGAGTAGAAAGCCTCATCTTTCTCCCGCGGAGTGGCTGGTAGTTTCGAACCGCTGACCTTAAGGATCGCAGCCCGATTCGTAACCACTACGCTACCAGAGCTCCTTGACTATATCCCACCTGAATTTAGACATCATCTCAAAAACAGATTTGATGCATTAGACTCTAATGACTGAAGACCAGAAGAGTTGTGCAATGACATTAAAAACATCATACAGGAAGAAATCAAAAGGACATTAAAAAGTCAGGGAAGAAAGAAAGTACCAAAATGGACGTCAGGAGAGACACTGAAACTAGCTTTCCAGCATAGAGATGCTAAGGCGAATGGAAAAAATGAGGAAATAAAGGAGCTGAACAGAAAATTTCAAAGGGTAAGTTGACAAGACAAAATCAAGTATTATCATGAAATGTTCTTCTCAAAAGGAAAAAGAACACACTTAGCATTTCTCAAGTTCAAAGAACTGAAGAAAAAATTCCACACCTTGACTTGCAAAATTTTAATGAACATAATTTAAAAACGGCTATAAAAGTACATTGACAGGGAAGTGCCAGAAACTCAGAGGATTCAGAAGAGGATGTGAAATGAGGGGTATCATTGCGGATGTCTAATGGATCTTGGCTGAAAGTAAAGAATATCAGAAAGAAATTTACGTATGCTTTGTTGACTATGCAAACGTTTTCTACTGTGTGGATCATAACAGGCAATGGATAACATTGTGAAGAATGGGTTTTCTAGAATACTTGTCATCATGAGAAACCTATGAATAGAACAAGAGGCAGTCGTTCAAACAGAAAAAAAGGGATATTGAATGGTTTAAAACCAGGGAAGGTATACACCAGGTTTTCATCCTTTCACCATATTGGAACTCTGGTAGCATAGTGTTTATGAATCGGGCTGCTAACCTCACAGTCAAGCAGTTCGAAACTACCAGCTGTTCCACAGGAGAAAGATGAGGCTTTCTGCTCCCGTAAAGATTTATAGCCTCGGAAACCCTGTGAAGGGTCACTGTGAGTTGGAACATACTCCACGACACCACAGCACACACAGCCCATTCAATCTGTATGTTGAGCAAATAATCTGAGAAATTGGATTATATGAAGAAGAATGTGGTATCAGTAGTGATACAACTACTAAAGAAACCCACTCTGGTTAGATGACTAAGAAGAATACCAGATGCTACTGTTTTCTTACTTCCCATTTTCATACATTTGTCTGAAATGTCCCCATATGCTAGCTTCTAGGCAGTGTCTCTTCCCAGATTCCTGGGTCTCATCCCAGAGTGAGGGGCTAGAACATTACATTTCAAACTATTTTTCAAGAACATATACTTCAAACAGCATGAATGAGCTCTGAATAACCCAAACCTAACCGAATCCTCTACCTTTGAGTCAGTTCTGACTTGTCACAACCCTCTGTGTCTGTGTACAACTGCTGCGTAGGGTTTCCATGTTTGTAAGTCTTTAATGGAAGCAGACAGCCACATTGACCCCCTGAGTTAGCAGTTGGGTCTTCAATCACTGTGCCACTGAGAATCGTTGTTGTGTTACTTCGAGTCAGTTCTGAGTCATAATGACTCTTTATATGATTTCCAAGTCTGCAAATCTTTATGGGAGCAGACAGCATAATCTTTCTCCTGAAGAGTGACTGGTGGATTTAAACTGCTGATCTTGGCTAGCAGCCCAGCGCATAACCCACTACATTACTAAGCCGCCTTATAAAGGTGTGACTACAGGTGTGAAAATAGGAGCTGAGTATACAGGTGTGAAAACAGTTCTCCTAATCCCTGGACCTGCTTTTTGTGGCTGGTCACTGGATAACTGCAGACAAGCAGGAAGAAGACAAGAATTCTGAGAATGATTTGAGGGACCAGCCAAAAATTAATACAGGGCACTGTAGCCAGTGTGTTGACCCTATAAGGCTAGTGCCCATAATACAGTACAGATAGTAATAGCAGGTGTATCCTCTTCATGTAAAAACCTTCAGTGAAGGATAAATTTTGAAACCAATACCACAGTATTAAAACCTTGATAATCTATCCTAGTCTACATTTACAGTAGTGTCTCTTCGTACAATTTAACATGAATGTTTAGGCTCTTGTCTTCTTGTTGTAGTTGTCGTTAAGTGTTGTCGAGTTGGTTCCGATTTACAGCAACCCCATATAGGGTTTCCAAGGAGCTACTGGTGGGTTTGAACTGCCAACCTTGTGGTTAGCAGTCCAGTGCTGAGCCTACATTGCCATACCTAGACCCCTTGTCCTCCTTGTTAAGTGCTGTCAGGTCAGTTCTGACCCACAGCGACCCTGTATATGGTTTCTGGGGAGCAGCTGGTGAGCTTGCACCACCAGCCTTGTGGTTCAAAATGGCTTTGCAGTCCAGAGCATTAACTCACAGTGTCACAGGAGGACTCCTATTCTCCTTGTTGTTGTTGTTATGTGCTGTGGAGTTGGTTCCGACTCAGTGATCCTGTAAGTCTTTATGGGAGGAGAAAGCTTCATCTTTCTCCCATGGAACAGCTGGTAGTTTTGAACTGCTGACCTTGAGGTTTGCAGCCCAATTTGTAACCACTACGCTACCAGAGCTCCTTCCTGTTCTCCTTACTGGTTCTTAATTATGCCTAGTAGTTCCACATCCAGGGTCCTGCTGGAATGACCATTTCACTCCTTACCTCTCTGAATGTTTTTGGTTCTTAGGGACCCAGATCAAGTCACAGCTTTATTATGAAGCATTCCATAACCACCTAGACTGCATTAAATTCTTCCTTTTCCATATTATTATATATCTGAAATACAACTATCCCATATCAATATTTAACTTTTCATATCATAAATATATTAGGTGCTGTCGAGTCTGTACCGACTCATCATGACCCTGTGCACAACAGAATTAAACACTGCCCAGTCTTGTGCCAACCTCACAATCATCGCTATGCTTGAGCCCATTGCTGTTGCCACTGTGCCAATCCAGTTCATTAGGGGCCTTCCACTTTTTCTATGACCCTCCACCTTACCAACATGATGTCCTTTTCCAGGGGTGGGGTCCTCCTGATATTATGTCCAAAGTATGAGAAATGAAGTCTAACCATCCTGGCTTCTAATGAGCATTCTGGATGTACTTCTTCCAACACAGATTTGTTTGTTCTTTTGACGGCCCATGGTACTTTTAATATTCTCCTCCAACACCATAACTCGAAAGCATCAATTCTTCTATAGTTTTCCTTATTTCCTTATTCACTGTCCAACTTTCACATGCATATGAGGTTATTGAAAACAGCATGGTTTGGGTGCATCTTAGTCTTCAAACTGACATCTTTGCTCTTGAACACTTTAAAGAGGTCCTGTGCAGCAGATTTGCCTAATGCAGTGTATGTGTATGTATCTATATATACATATATCTATGTGGTGCTGTGGTTTAATGTGCCAGACTACAAAGCCATTTGAACTGCAAGGTCAGCAGTTCAAGCTCACCAGCTGCTCCTTGGAAACCCTATACAGGGTCGCTATGAGTTGGAATCAACTTGATGGCCCTTAACAGCAACAATATGCCTTTAAATATATGTTTATATAGATATAGGTCTCTAGGATAAGCACTAGAAAGCACTCTACTGCTAACCCCAAGGCCAGGGGTTCATACCCACCAGCTGCTCCTCAGAAACCCTATAAGGGGTCACTATGAATCAGCACCAACTCAGTGGCACTTGACACAAAGACAGTCCTGCTGGTGCAGTTGGGCTGCTAACCACAAGATTGGTGATTCAAACCCAAGAGTCACTCCATGGAATAGCAATGAGGCTATCTGCTCCTGCAAAGGGTTACAATAGGAAATCCGAAAGAACAGTTCTACTCTATCCAACAGGATGACTGTGCGTCACAATGAACTCAGTGTTGCTGTTATTGTCGTTGAGTGACTTCCGACCCATCATGACCCTGTATAGGGTTTCTGAGGAGCAGCTGGTGGGTTTGAATCCTGACCTAGCAGTGGATATATATCCCGTATAAGTATACCCACTCCACAACTATTGTTATGGTTAGGTTCCAAAGGTTAGGTTAAGAAAAGAAATCAGTATTCGGCAAAAATAGAGATTGACCACATCAAATCACATAACAGAGGATGACTACATCATTCCATAAATGCCAAACCACAGAGAATCATGGCTCAGTCAAGCTGACACATAACCTTAGCCACCATAGTCAGTGTTATGTTTGCCCAGCACCTTGGTGCTCATTGCTGCCAAACCTACGTTGTTAAAGTGCAACATAGACTTTTTGCTATTATTGCAAATGTGAGTTACTAAGTGAGGAGTTACAGTTGATAAATGAGGTACACCTATATGTGTGTATATACATACAGGTAAAGTATATCCTCATGTTTCTCATGATAGTTGGAATATGAAAAAAGTAATTTCCCCATGATAGCTAGAACATGAAAAAAGTAATTCCACCAGAATATACTTGTTAATTTGGGAGTACAGTGGTTCTATAGTGAGCGGCAAGATCCTAGGTTTGAGCCCACCAGCCACTCCATGCGAGAAAGATGAGTTATTCAAACCCATGAAAATGTAAAGCCTCGGAAACCCTGTATCTGCTAGGTGACTAGCACTGTTTATATTATTCTGTAGTTGTTAATATATACACATATGTCTTTTTTTTTTTTTTGTAATGAGATTATTTTTTATTTGAATTTTCACCATTTATATACAAACACAAGTTAATAAAACACTTCACAAAACAGTAAAATTTCATACTTAATATGTATAGGTGCATAGTTCCATGCTCACATGTTTTTAAGTACTTTATGTATTAACAAATTTCACAAAACATCATTATTCTTGAACAAAAAAGATCATTAAAAGACACCTAAAAATTTTATAAGATAGAGAGTAAATCACTCACAACTTCTCAACAACACCAACAAAAATAGTGAAGACTTAGAAATCCATGGTACTCACTTAGGTGTTTTTCATTTGTTTTAGCATTTTGAATTTGAAGCCACAATATCCACAGCACATAAAGATCCTGCTCCCAGATACTGATTTCAGTGAGAGGGAGGCACTGAAATGTTAAGTGGGGGCAGGAACAGATACTTCAATTACTGCTGATGGACAACCTCAAAATACACTGTAAAAATTTTAAGAAAATGTTATAGTTGAGCAAATTAGAATTGAGCACTAGTACAAGATGGAACATCATCTGTAAACAACTCTCAGGAAACTGGTAGAAAAGATCTTCTTAGGCTTTGGGTTCATGGTCTTGATATACTTCCTCTGAAGGTTTTTCCTAAGCTTACACAGGCATATCCTCAAGAATTCCTTCCTGTGAAACTCTTTCCTCACTCTTGCCCATCTGATCCTTTTTGCTAAAGCCAGTGGCAGCGGTGATGTTTCCTGTTCCTTCCACTGTTTTCCGTGTTACTGCGATCACACCTGTTACCACTGCTCCTCCAATATTTATTACCTGTTCTTTGGTCTACTTGGCCACTGTTGTCACACCATGAACCACTCCTTCCTTGGTTTTGGAACCTACATAGACAACACCCTCTTTTGTCTTTCCAGCAGCTTCTGCCACACCCTGTTTGGTCTTTGCAACAGCAGCCACAAAACTCTTTGGAAGTTCTTTCATGAATACATCCATGGCTACTGAATTCCTTTACACCACACCCATAGTCCCACATTTCAGTTCTCAGTGGCTCACCCCCTTCTTGTCGTTGTAGTCTTCCTATACATATATGTCTTATTTTGACAAGTTTTTATATGGTCCTATTGAGCCTTACACTCATTTATGTGGGCATCTTTAACAGTATTTATTTTGGGATTGAATTCATAATAGTTGCTCAATAAATACTCTAATTTTAGATTCATTATGTTCTCTGGAGTTTTTTTTTTTTTTTTTTTTTAATGTGATAGGTTACAAACAATCATTACATTATTTGAGATTTTTATTTTTATGCTTCAAAAATATAGAAAAAATCTGTTGATGTTCTGGACAGGTATGATGACTAGTTTACCAGACGAGTCAATTGTAGAAAAAGGGAAGAAATTTCGACCTAAAACCTTGAGTGAAATTATGGTGGAAAATCAAATTGAGAAAACGAGGAAGGTTATATTAAAAGCTGAAAAGGCCCAATTTAAGATTCAACAGAGGAAAAAAGAATGGGAGGAACTGTGAGTATTTTTACTTAAATTCTTATCTTTTTAACTTGTGATTCTTAAAATATATTGCTTAAGTTCTTTATATTTATTGTCATTGTTAATATTTAAAATTAAAAAGTGAAAGAAATAGAGATGGAGATAAAATACAGGTCCGCGGGGTCTTTCTGAGTGATGATACCTTGGTGGCATTTCCATGTTTCTAATTGCAGTTTTTACAGTTTCAGATCCAGGGGTTTCATTTTGCTAATACATTCAGAGTGCTGATTTTTAAAGATCAAGAAATTACTTTTTTATGCCAACATCATGAATATATTCTTCTTTATGTTCTCATATTTTTTTGAGTCTTGGTGTAGAGCTGTAGGATGAGCATTTGACTGACTGCTAACCATGATGTTGGCTGTTCAAACCCACCAACCACTCCTTGGAAACCCTATACAGGATCACTATGCATACACCTTTAGGTCACTAAAAACAAAACAAAACCCAATCAAACCCATTCCTGCCAAGTTGATTCTAACACATGGAGATGCCAAGTGTTTCAGAGTAGAATTGTGCTCAGTTAGGGTCTTCCATGGGTGTAAACTTATGAATGTAGATGGTCAGGCCTTTCTTGTGAGGTGGTGGTAAGTGGATTTGAGATAGCACTTTTCAGGTAATTGTTGAAAACAAACTGTTGATACTACCTAGGGATTTCAACCTCTTGGAATTGAGGTTTGTGTTTTTCCAAACTGATAATAGGTGTAGCATAGGGTAGTTTTATTTTCCTGTGTGGTACCTAGTTTTCCCTGTATTTGTATGAAAAAATCTGTCATTTCTTTAGTAATCTGCAATGATACTGTTCTCATCCAGACAGTGTCTCTGAGCTCTGTAGTTTGTTCCATCTGCTATGTTTCCCATTACTGAGTCAGCAACACACTGTAGCTTCAGGGCAAACTCTCAGTCTCAGTTTTATGACTATTTTTTTTTTTTTTATGTTTCAAATAACTTGACTGAAAATTTTATTAGTAATTAACTTATAACATTTTCATTATTGTTGCCATTCTGCTGCTTATCTTGTTTCCCATTAGTTGTGTTTTCTAAGAAAAGTAAAAGAACCTAACTAAATTCCTTGCTGTCCAATCAATGCTGATTCATAGTAACCCTGTAGGACGGAGTCCAACTGCCCCATGACTGTTTTTTATTTGAAATTAGGTAGGCTGATTGCTTTTACTTCTTCGTTGTTGTTGTTGTTTTTCCCCAAATTATGAGCTTAGTCCCAATTTTAGAGAGTTGACCGTTCAATCTTCCACCACTAACTATGACACAAGCCTTTTACAAGCACACTATCAGATGGAGGAAACTCCCTTCCATTCCTGCTTCGTTGAAACTTTTAAATTTTTGTATTTTTAGTCAAAGATAGATGTTGAAGTTTCTCAAATGCTTTTTAAAAAATGTATATTGAGATGATCATATGTATTTCTTTTACTCTTTAATATTTTGAATCATAGTGAATGATCTCAAATATTAAACTAGCATTCCTAGAGTAAATTTGACTTGGTGATGGTATATTATTAAACTTTAAAATTATTGCTGAATTTGATTTGCTAGTATTTTATCAGTATTTTTATATATTATTCTAAAAGGATATTGATTGTTAGTTTTATTTTATATATTGTCCTTTCTGGTTGTTACCAGGGTAACAAGGTCCTGGTGGGGACCTTGTAGGATAACCACTGGACTGCTAAACTGCAAGGTTAGCAGTTCAAACCCATCAGCTGCTCCTTGGAAACCATTTACAGGGTCGCTATGAGTCAAAACCAACTTGACAACACTTAACAAACAAAACCAGGTCATATTAGTTTCATAAAAGGAGCAAAGAAGCGTTCCTTTCTTTTCTACTTTTTAAAGAGTTTGTCTAGGACTGATACTACTTTTTTCTTAAATATTTGATAGAATTTATCAACAATGCTACCTGGGCCTGGAGTATTCTTCGAGGGCTTGTATTGAAATAAAGATTCAAATGTTTGCTAGTTAAAGTCCTATTTTGATAAATTGTGTCTTTTAGGAAATTTTACAATTCATGTAGATTGTCAGGTTTATTAACATAAAGGTATTCTTACTTTGCTCTTTATTATTCTTTTGTTTTATGTAGGATCTTTCATGATGTCTCATGTTTCATTCATAATACTTATGAATTTATATCTGACTTTATCAATGTTAGCGATCTTTTCAAAGCAGTAGCTTTTAGTCACATATATTTTTAGTGATGGTTGCCTGCTTTCTATATCATTACTTTCTGTTTTTTATAATTCTCTTCCTTCTAGTTATTTTGAGTTCATTAACTTCTCTCTTTATTATTGTTCAGGATATAAACATCTTCTTGTTGTAAGTTCTGTTGAGTTGGTTCCAACTCACAATGACCATGTATAGAATTTCCAAGGCTATAAAACAGTACTGGAGCAGAAAGCTTCATATTTCTGCCAACAGTGTAAATTTAGATCACTGATTTTATATCTTTATTCTTTTATAATGTAAACATTTAAATAATAAATTTCCTTCTAAGTATTGGGTTAGCTGCATTCCACACATTTTGATATGGTATGTTTTCATGATCATATAACAATTGATAATACTGATTTTCTAATATTGTTTGTGATTTCTTCTTTGGCCCATAGTTTATTTTGAAATGTGTTGTCTAGTTTTAAAATTTGAAATTTTGAAAAACCATCATTCTTATTCATAGAAAACCATTTGTATGACTTAAGTTCTTATTATTGAGGGTTTTGCTTATTTTTCTGTTAGATTAAAGAGTAAACCGGATGAGGACTATGAAGATCCCAAAGATGTCCAGGCCATCAAAGAGGCCCAGATGCATATGGGGGACTTTAATCTGAAGACAGCTGCAGACTACAAGATACCCGAGCACATGAGAATAAATGCCGCCAAGAAGGAAGAGGAACTGGGAATCCTAGACAGTGTGGTATACCTGCCCACATATTTCATGACATTGAGAAAACACCCCAGATTTCTCATTGATTTCTGCTCGTACCATTCATTTCACTATCTAGTCACTGTTGTTGTTGTTAACTGCCATCGGGTTGTTTCTGACTCATAACCGCCCTGTATTGGGTTTCCCAGGAGCAGCTGGTAGGTTTGAACTGCCAACCTTGTGGTTTGCAGTCCAGTGCTGATCTTACAGTGCCACACCAAGAGTCCATCTGGTCCTTAAGGATATATAATCATAGAAATTTAGAACTGGAAAAGATGTTCATGATCATCTAGAATAATACCCTCCTTTTATAAGTGAGGGAACTGTGGCCTATGGATGGCAAGTCTGTGATGAGTCAGCAAACATGGCAAAGCCAGTCTTCAAATTGATTACATGGTTCAATATCAGTTTTATGTGCAAAAGCGTTACACATTATATGGAATTTACTCCTTCTGACCTTCAAACACATCTCCTTTGGATATAGCCTTGGGCTCCCGTGGACCACCAAAGACATAGGGGAAAGAGCCATTGGTTTGTCTTTGTAGGACTTTTGTAAGTGAGTCAATATTAACCACCTACTCTGGTAGCGTAGTGGTTACGAATCGGGCTGCGAACCTTAAGGTCAG
>NW_006408579.1:13216154-13218966 GCF_000296735.1 Chrysochloris asiatica
CACTTATCAGAAACCCTATACAAGGTTGCTATGGGTTGGAGCTGATTTGTCGACACTTACCAACAACAACAAGGTATACTATAAGGAACCCTGGTAACATAGTGGATTACATGATGAGCTGTTAACTACAAGGTCAGCAATTCAAATCCACCAACTGCTTCATGGGAGAAACATGAAGCTTTCTTTTCTTGTAAACTTTTGCAGCCTCAAAACCATGTACAAGGTCATGCATGCTATGAGTTGGAACATGCAACAACAACCACTACCACCATGTGTAATATAGGTACGTTACATGTAATGATTGGGGTATAAAAGGCAGTGATTTGATTCTGAGTCAATGGGCAGGATAGAACAACGCCATAGGATTTTCTGAATCTGTAAATCTTTCTGGAAGCAGACTGTCACATCTTTCTCCCAAGCAACACAACACTTAACTCATTGCACAGTTAGATGTATAAATACAAAATTTTTTCAGGCAGGTTGATGTTTAATAGCAAATACTTTATATTAAACTCTGAAGAAATAATGCACTTACTAGTAAATGTCAGTCTGCCTGCAAAATTTGTACATTAACACGTAAAAGCATAACAGTGTGGTTAAACTGATAAATAATGAGTTGTTCAGTGTTTTCATTGAAAAGAAAATTCTACTTACTCTGTAATCAAATCTTATTCAATTCCATTACATGATAATGGCATACAGTATACTGTGCACCATATGTATGTATACATAAACTGGTTAAATTTTGGGTTTATCATGCCATGAACATTTTATTTATAAGACTATGACATTGTGGTTTTTATTACTTAATGAGTAAACATTACAAATCTTTAAATTTTTTCCCAGGTTCCGTGAGTCATTGCAAAGTGATGCTATTGTAGTTCATGCCATACAAAGTAGCCACAAGATAGCCTCCTATAGGCTTGTCAAACCCTCTAAATACTCCAAATCGAAAAGAGTAAGTCAATCAGAGAGAAGACTGAGCAAAATGGAGAAGCTTGAAAAAGAAGGAGTTGGAAAAAAGGATAGTCAGAAAGATACAGGTAAGCAAGCTTAAGTATTAAGATTTTCCACCACTCATTTGTCATTTTGTCAAACTGTGGTGGCTTGCATGTTGCTGTGATGTTAAAAGCTATGTCACAAGTATTTTAAATACCAGCAGGGTCACCCATGATGGACAAGTTTCAGTGGAATTTCCAGACTAAGATAGATAAGGAAGAAGGAAAGGCAGGCTAATTCTGAATGTTTAGCCACTGAAAACCTTATGAATAGCAGTGGAACATTGTCAGATATAGTGCTGGAAGATGAAAACAGGAATAACAGCAGAACAATATTGGATATAATGCCAAAATATGACTGGAGAAGAGCTGCTTCCTCAAAGTAAAGTTAACCAAAATGACACAAATGGAGTAAAGCTTTTGGGACCTTCATTTACTGCTGGGCATAACACAAAATGAGGAGAAATAGCTGCAAACATACATTAGTAATAAGAACATGGAATGCACAAAGTATGAATCTAGGGAAATTGGAAGTTGTCAAAAATGAAATGGAACACATAAAGATCCATATCCCAGGCATTGTTGTTGTTGTCATTGTTGTTAAATGCTGTCGAGTGGGTTCTAGCTCAGAGAGCCTGTGTAGGGTTTCCAACGAGCAGCTGGTGGGTTTTTTTTGTTTTTGTTTTTTAAACTTTGATGATTGTTTATTAGCAAACCCAACTTACCCTGAGCCATGACTTAAGAGCTTTTACATGTATTTGATCATTTAATTATATAGATAAACACAGATAGATGGAGTCTAATTTCAGTAAGGAGTCCTGGTTGTTGTTGTTAAGTGCTAGTGAGTTGGTTCAGACTCATAGTGACCCTGTATAGGGTTTACAAGGAGCAGATGGTGGATTTGAATGGCCGACCTTGTGGTTTTCAGTCCAGTGCTGACCCTACAGTGCCACACCAGGAGTCCAAGGAGCCCTGTTGTAGAGTATTGGATTTTGAGCTGGGCTGGTAACCACAAGGTCAGCAGCTTGAAATCACCAGCTGGTGGGTTTGAACTGCTTAACTTGTGAGTCACAGTCCAGTGCTGATCATACAGCGCCACACCTGGAGTCCGCTATCATAAGTGATCTGAAAATGACTGGGATTGATCATTTTGAATATGATAATCACATGGCTTACTATGTTGGGAGGAATGGCATTGCATTAATTATCAAAAAGAACAGTTCAAGATCTATCTTGAACAGTGCTGTCTGTGATAGGATAATATCCATATGCTTGCAAGGAAGACCAACTCATACCACTATTATTCAAATTTATGCACCAACCAAAAAAGCCAGTGAGGATAAAATTGTAGAATTGTACTAACGTCTTCGGCCTAGCCGTTGGATCCTGGCTTTGAGGCGGGGTTGACCAACTTAGAGACCCACAAGTGCAGCCCAAAGTGTCTCATTACAACCCTGTCGCCCCTGCTGTGCTTCCGCCTCTTGACTGACGTGATATCCAAGGATGGAAATCCCACCTTTGAGCCGGGCCCGTAGAGCAAGGAGATTCATGTTTAACAGCGACCGCGCAACCGCCACTCGTCTGTCTGTCGTGCTGTGGTGGTTTGAATTGCTGTGATTCTGAGGGCTATGTCACCAGTATTTTAAATAACCAGCAGGGTCACCCATGGTGAACAGGTTTCAGATGAGCTTCCAAACAAAGACAGACTAGGAAGAAAGAGTGACAAACTACTTCTGAATCGCTAGTCACTGAAAACTCTATGAATAGCAGAGAAACACTGTCAGATACAGGACCGGAAGGTGGGAAGTCACTCA
>NW_006408579.1:13227021-13248789 GCF_000296735.1 Chrysochloris asiatica
GGCACTTAACAACAACAACAAATATACCTTCTGAACTATACAGTCTTCCAAATTGCTTCTTGTAATGAAGACTTCAGAGCTTCAGTTTCTTACCAAATGTTTTCTCCCCTACATGTTGATTCTTTAATTGCTCTTTAAACCGACATATGACTTTTCATACTTTGAGACCTGGAAGGATCCTGAGCTATCATTTTTAGGAGAACTTGGCATAGGGTCTCCTAAGTGTGGCTGTTCAGGTTGTACATTTCAAGGCACCAAACTGGGTGCCATATAACTGCAGGTACAATATACTAGTATACTTTATAAGTTTCTAACAAATAGAGATGTAATATTTTGAGGAAAGTGTGTCTTTTTATATTTTACCAAAGGTACTGTGTAAGCCAGCAGTGGACTCATATGGTAATTCATGTCCATAAATATATTTCATAGCTCACAATCTTGCTTTACTGGACTGTTATTGTTAAGTGTCATCAAGTCAGTTCGGACTCACAGCAACCCTGTTTCCAAGAAATGGCTGGTGAATTTGAACCATCAACCTTGAGGTTCAAATCAATTTTGCCATCTAATGCATTATCCCACAGTGCCACATCAGGACTCCTTGCTCTGGATATTTTTGACATATTATTAGTGATTGTTTGGATTATATGTCTAACAGCTCATCTAAGGTAATTCTTGTTTTATCCATCATGTTCCATCCATTACCATAAAGAAATATTCTTAATAACCAAATTTCATAGTCTAGCTAGAGAAGATGGGTAGGTGTGGCATCTTAAATTAAATCACACGATGCTGAAATCGACTGTATTAATGTGGCAGCACAGAATAAACTTGTTGGTGGTCACTGTTGAGTCAGTTCTGGCTCCTGTAACTGCATGTCTACAAAACAGAACTGCTCCATAGGGTTTTCAATGCTGTGACCTTTTAGAATCAGATCAGCAGGACTGACTTCCAAGGAATGTCTGGGTGGGCTGGAACTGCCTTCTGGCTGGTAGTTGAACACTTAACCATTTGCTGACATACTATATAACATACTATTCTACAAGTTGGAGTCCTGATGTGGCACTGTAGGATCACTGCTAAACACAAGATCAGGGTTGCTGCAAGTCAGAACCAACTTGATGGCACTTAACAACCACAACATTCTGCATATTAGAAGACCAGATTTCTACTCCCATCTCTGCTACTGATACCCATGTGAGCTTTGCCAAATCATGCAAATTTCTCAATTATCGCATCTGTGCAAAGGATATATAGAATCATTCACAACAATAAGATAATCAACCAGGTAGTGTTAATGTAGTGGTCAAATTTTACAAAGAGTTTCAAGTTGTTTAAAAAGGTATAAGGCATTGTACAAATAATGTATTTTACCCACCCATCTACACACACACACACACACACACACACACACACACCCCACCCCACCCCTACCTGTCATGTTTGTTTGTGTGGTATCTGAGAATCTAGAAAGAAAGGATTAAACTGTAGAGACAATTCCCTAAAGAGGAGAGCCTTTCAGCTATCAGGATGGTTTAGGTTCGTTCTTGTAGACCTCATCTTACATCTTCCAGGTGTTTCAGAGGTAGTCTCCTATTCACTTAAGTGCTGGCTTTTAAAATTTAAGTCCTTACTGATTTAAAGGTTTGTTCTTAAGTATGTAAAGAATGTCTCTATCTTGTTAACAGCATTTTGTTTCATAGGTATCAAATATATAGGTAATTTTAAGATTGCCTACAGAAGTACTTTTTGAGTTTCTCTTTTTTTAAGCTATGTATCTATGTTGTGTCCTGGTATGTTGCTGTAGGATAAACACTGGACTACTAGCCACAGGGTTGGAGGTTCAAACCCAACAGCTGTTCCTCAGAAACTCTATACAGGGTTGCTATATGTCGGAACTGACTCTACAGCACTTAATAACAATGTAAAGGAATTATTAATCATCTTTGGACCATCTGGTTGCATGACTGCACATAGAATAGGGTTGCATGTGCCTAAAGGCTCTAATAGGGACAGTTAGAGAGCATAGACCATAGGGAGAACTAATAATGAGGGAGGAATTGGGCATGTATAGTTCCTGTGGTTGGAGGTGCAGGGAATAATTTGGCTTAGATAAATTGAATCAAGGAAGGGTCCTGGAATCTCTTGGTGCAATGTGATCCTGGAATTCAGGGTGATGATGTTGCTTGCACAGGGAAAACAGCGATCATGATGTGGCCAAAAGAAAATAGGCTAAAATGCAGTCCCACTGGAAGGCAGTCCTAGGCAAATCTAAGTGAAAGGGATTTTAAATTCCAGCAGGAAGAGGAAGTTATTTGTGTGTTTCTGACCCAAGAATGACTTTCCTCTTCCTGGGTAGACCATCTAGCTAAGTACAGCCTTCAGGAAGAACTTACATGGAGTGGTAGAAGGAGGTCAGGGGAACCCAATGAGTCAGCTGAACGGATGCCACCATGAAGAGCAGAGGTCCACCACTCTTGGAGGGTCCAAATGAGCAAAGCCTAAAAGTCAGAACAAGGATGAACAAATCAATTTTTATCTTGAATTTTTGCATCATTCCAAAAATAAGCATAAATCATAATCCAAACGTTCCTTTCTGAAAAGACTGTAATTTTACTTCCTTCCTGTTATGTTTTTCAGGCCCATGGGAAAAAAATGCAAATGAACAGGAGCATCCTCTCTCTTCGAGACCTTAAAGTGGCTGTTATTGAGGAAATACAGTGCCTGGTACAAGAACTGAGGAGCATCCAGTCTACTCTTCATGTATCTCAGCATATCCCTATTCCTCAAATCCCTGAGATACACCCTGAAGAAGTTCCAGAAAAGAGATTTCAGTACGATGAGGAAACTCTGCTAGATTTTAAGCGACAGCAGATGAAAGTTCAGGAAGAAAAGTACCACTCCCATATGGAACAGTCAGGATATGTAGGCATTGGTGGAAGACTCCTCAAGCTTTCTTCTGGAAAGGATGTGGATTCGACAACACGAGAGTCCTTGTCTAGATCATCGAAAGCATCCACGTTCAGCCTGGATATTCCAAGGTCCTTGGAATTTGAAAAAACAGAGCCAACAGATATAGAGATAGAGATTGCAAAGAGGGATGAGGTTAAGCACTTATACATGCAGCAGTATTTGGCCAACAGGGTAAGGGATGAGCCTATTCTTTTTTTAAGTTGAAGAAGAGGAGAGCAGGGGGAAAATTAGAACTGTTTTCTTATTTATCTATATTCTACTGCATTCACTCCCCACCAAAAACCAAAAACAAAACTCTGATCTGTGTACCTGTCACTGATGGCTCAGCTTGTTCCTCATGCCTGACCTTCTAAAAAGTAATTGTATTCGGCATAGGTTTAGAGATTTATACAAAATAAGGTGAGGTGCAGACTGTGAAACAGACCATCAATTGCTCATATGCAAGTTCAGACTCAAGCTGAAGAAAAATAAAACAAGGCCACTTGAACCAAAATATGACTTGAATATATGAACATATCCCACCTGAGTTTAGAGATGATCTAAAGATTTGATGCATTAGACCCAAGATCAGGAGAGCTGTGGGATGACGTCAAGAATATCATACAGGAAGAAAGCAAAAGGTCATTAAAAAGACGGGAAGAAAGAAAAAAACCAAAATGGGTGCCAGAAGAGACTCTGAAACTTGTTCTCCAGTGTAGAGATGCTAAAGTGAATGGAAGAAATGAAGTCAGAGAGCTGAACAGAAATTTCAAAGGGCCGTTCAAGATGACAAAGTAAAGTATTACCATGAAATGTGCAAAAGACCTGGAGTTAGAAAACCAAAAAGGAAGAACACCCTCAAGCTAAAAGAATTGCAAAAAATTCAAGTCTCAACTTACAATATTGAAGCATTCCAAGGGCAAAGTATTAAATGATGGAGAAGGTATCAAAAGAAGATGGAAGGTATACATAGAGTCACTGTACCAAAAAGAAATGGTCAATTTTCAAACATTTTAAGAGATAGTATATGATCAAGAATTGATAGTACTAAAGGAAGAAGTCCAAGCTGCACTTCTTGGGAAAAAACAAGACTACAGGAATTGAAAGAATAAAAACTGAAATCTACCAAAAAGTTGATGTAGCATTGGAGATTTTCATCTATGCCAAGAAATTTGGAAGACAGCTACCTGGACAACCGACTGAAAGAGATGCATATTTATGCTCATTCCAAAGAGAAGTGGCCCAACGAAATGTGGAAATCATCCGACAATATGATTAATATTGCATGAAAGTAAAATTGTGCTGAAGATAATTTTAAAAATGCCTGTAACAATTACAGAGAATAGCCAGGAACTCAAACTGGATTCAGAAGAGGATCATGGATGAAAAACAGAAAATATCAGAAAGATATTTACTTGTGCTTTATTTGACTATACAAAGGCTTTCAACTATGTGTATCATATGTGTATCATAATACTGCAAAGAATGTGTGTTCCAGAACACTTGATTGTGCTCATGAGGAACCTACATAGACCAAGAGATAGTCATTTGAACAAAATAAGCAGATACTGAATGGTATAAAATCAATAAAGGTGTGTTCCAGGGTTGTATTCTTTCACCATACTTATTCATTCTGTATGCTGATCAAATAATCTGAGATACTGGATTATATGAAGAAGAATGTACCATCAAGATTAGAAGAAGACTCATTACTAACTTGTGATATAACATTGCTTGCTGAAAATGAAGAGGACTTAAAATATGTACTGATGAAAACCAAAGCCACAGCCTTCAGTGTGCATTGCACCTCAATATAAAGAAAACAAAACTCCTCACCACTGGACCATCATGATAAATGGAGAAAAGATTGAAGTTGTGAAAGACATCATTTTCTTGGATCCACAATTCAACGTTCATGGAAGCAGCAGTCAAGAAATTAAATGATGTATTGCACTGGGTAAATCTGACAAGACTACAATGTTAAAGAGCAAAAATTTCAGTTTGTGGACTAAGGTGCTCTTGACCCAAGCCATGGTATTTTTAATAACCTCAAATGCATGTGAAAGTTGGACAATGACTAAGGAAGACCTTAGGAGAATTGCTGTATTTGAGTTATGGTGTTGGAGAACAATATTAGGGTGCCATGGACTGCCAGAGGAACAAACAAATCTGTGTTGGAAGAGGTAACAGCCAGAATGCTTCTTGAGGCAAGGATGGCGAAATTTCATCTCTCATACTTTGGACTTATTATCAAGAGGGACCAATCCCCGGAGAAGTACATTATGCTTGGTAAAGTGGAGGGTCAGAAAAAAAGAGTAAGACCCCCAACAAGATGGATTGGCACAGGGCACTAGTAATGGGCTCACGCATAACGATCGTGAGAATGGTGCAGGATCGGGCAGTGTTTTCTTCAGTTGTGCATAGGGTGATTATGAGTCGGAACTGACTGGACAGCACCTAACAATAGCAACAACTGTGAGAAGGGTAGTCATGCCTGATAGTTTAATCATTAGCTAACATATAGGAGGGAATGTGCTACAGAGCTCCTACCACTTAATAATTTCATTTATATAAATTTAATAACATTAATGAATTCATTTATATGATCACACATACACTTCTCCATCCATAATGAAGGCAGAATGAGAAAATAATAAGTTTCACATAAATTAGTACCGTTAGTTTAAAAAATAAGTTTGCCTCTTATTAACTTCTATTCTCAAATCTTTTCCCATCGCAGATCAAAGAATTGATTGTCACTTTTGATGCAGAACTTCGCATCCTGAGACATCAGAAGTTAAAACTAGATACTCAGATAAAATTGTCTGACCTGCACCATGTCACATTATTTCAAGAAATGCTTCTTCTCAAGAATTTTGAAAAACAGGAGAACATTCTTCAAGAGCGTGTTAATTCATTAGACAAAGAGGAACAAGACATGCAAGTATGAATGGCTATACACTTGGTTATGGAAGAAACCTAATTCTTTTCCTTTTTGCTTCTTAATTTACCCCTTTGTTCTAGCCCTCATCTCTTTATTGTCTTCTTGCCCCACTTTATTTTCTTGCTTGCTCTGTCTTTGGGTATTCTTGGCCAGAGAAAAGTGAAACATGTTTCTATAGTGAATCTGGTCTGATGATTGGTAAGGGAGAGTATTATTATTTTTTTTAAGTAAATCTTATTCAGGTTTACTTACAAGTCAGATAGACTGTAGAACCCCCAAGACTATGTCCCTTAGTCACTATTCAGGTATCAATATTCAGTTACAATATGAGCAGATCTAGAAGAGGGACAATAGCACTAAGTCAGTATACCCACAATAGGATGGTTTAAGCATTTGAGATCAAAAGGGCAGCATTTATTCAAGGATAAAATTCTGAAGGTTAGGAAAGAAGAAGGCTTGGCAACAGGAAACGCAGGGAGGGAGTTGAATAAGGGATTGCATTCAATAACATGAAACAAAATGTGTATGAATTATTGAATGGAACCTGATCTGTAATTTTCACCCAATTCACAATAAAAATTTACATTAAAAAAGAAGAAGAAAAAAAGTGAATTTTATATTTAGTTGATCTACGGGCTTCAAAAGTTTATATTTTCAAAATTCCCAGCCATTTTATGAAATTGGATTTGGGTTATATGTAATCCTTATGTACGTATGTGGAGAAGAAATTAGCAACTTTCTTAAATAGCTAGTTTCAATGTAACATATCATTGATACCTTAGGAAATGAAGGTTCTTTGTTATATATATTTTAAATTTAAAGTTATACATTATCTTTGTTTTAAAGTAATAAGGAATCTAGTAAATAGATATCACATTCTGAATATTCACATCAGTGTCTAGGAATATCAATTTCATTAAGATTATATGTATATATATATATATTTTAATATAACAATGTGGGGGATAAAACTTGTGTTTATAAGACCACACATGACAAAATATCAGCTGAAGTCATAGTAATCAAATAAAAACTATTTAATTTAGATTATTTTAAGGAAGTTACACATAAAACAACTTAAACTTATCTGATTCTGAATTTAACTGATTAAAAATAGAAGAATTATAAAGCTTTAATCAAATAAATGGATGACTCTTCAAACATCAGAAATGGTAAAATTCTATTAAGGAGCTTGAAAAAAAAAAAAAAAAAGGTTTGTAGGCTATCACGTTGCATTGCAATGTATATTGCTCCCTGACCTAGTTTCCCAGATATGTTTAATTTCTCATTTGTTCTTGTTTTTTGTTTCATTTTATTTTTGGTTTGTTCATTTAGTGGAAAATAAATGAGACTCTCACAGAGATGGAAGAGAAAAAAAATGAAGTCACTAAGCTCCAGGAGCAGGAAAAGGCACTTTATTCTGGCTTCCAAGTAGCCATTGGCGAAAACAATAAATTTGCTAACTTCCTTATGAAGGTCCTAAAGAAGAAGATTAAACGGGTGAAGAAAAAGGAGGTTGAAGGCGAAGGCGGTTTGCATCCTTTTTTTAGATATTATTTCATTTAGTCTCATTACCATGAAATAGAGAAATAACTAAAGCACATATTAGATCTATGAGGGAGCTTAAAAAATTCCTAGAAAAACTGAATGAAAAAATAATGGAAGCCTCCTACGAACTTTTTGAAGCCTCCTCATGTGTATTTTTTCCTGCTACAGTGTTCGTACCATGGGGAATAAAGAAACCCATATGGTTTGCTTTAATTCTGTCCATTTGCTGCATTGAACCTTTTTATCAATCCTAACGTAATATACAATGTCCTCTTTGTCTCTTGTAATTCTTTTTTACTTAGTCTATTTTTTCTGATGATAACATTGCCATCCCAGCTTCCTTTTGATTACTATTTGTGTGGAATACCTTTTCCCAACCTTTTACTTTCTTTGTGTCTGTAACTTAAGTGATTCTCTCATAGATGGCCTATAGATGGCTCATGGCTTGTTTTTTAATCCATTATGGTAATCTGAGACTTTCGTTGACAATGAGGCATTCAAATATAATGTAGTAACTCTCAAAATCAGATTCCTCCCATTCCCTAGGTTTTGTTGTTCCTGACTGTTGAAGACTTAGTTTGTGCTGTCTGTTTTGATTGAGATGCCCTTAAATGTTGTTGTTGTTGTAGTCAGGTGCCATCGAGTCAGAACCGACTCATAGTGACCCCATGCACAGCAGAACGAAACAATGTCCAATCCTGGGCCAACCTCACTACCGCTGCCACACTTGAGTCCATCAATGATGCCATCCATCTCGTTAGGGGTCTTCCTCTTTTTCTCTGACCCTCCACCTTACACAGCATGACATCCTTCTCCAGCAACTGTTTCCTCAGGACAATATGTCCAAAGTATGAGAGGCGAAGCTTAGCCATCCTGGCCTCCAAGGAACACTCTGGCTGCACTTTTTCCAAAACAGATCTATTGGTTCTTTTGGCAGTCCATGGAACTTTCAGTATTCTCCTCCAACACCACAACTCAAAGGCATCAGTGTTAAAAACAGAAACAGCGCTCTCAGTCTTTGCACATTGACTCTGTGTTGGGGCCCTTCTTTGACACTTTGCCAGACTGTCTACAGTTCTGCATCAGCCTTCACTTATGCTTGCATTAGCCTATATAGATTAGCCACAGTGAAACTTTGGAATCTTCCTTGATCTTTCCTGAGCATGCATCTGTCCATGGCATGCATGTGGCTTTTTATATTTCCCAGTGTACACAGGTGCTTTTGAATACCTTAATTTCCCCCAAAAATTTTCTCAAAATCTTTTCCTCCCATGCTTTTAGATGGTCTATCGTATATCACAGAAGTATCCATGGTGGCACAATGAGTAAGCATTTGGCTGCTGACCCAAAGATAGGTGGTTCAAACCAACCAGCCACTCCACAGGAGAAAGCTGTGGCAGTCTGATTGGGAATTCTACCCAGTGCGATAGTGTTGTTATTAGTAGGAATCAACTTGATAATTGCGGAAGACCAGCTCTCCGTGGGGGGTCGTGGGACATGAGAGGAGATGCAGAGTCGGCGGAGAAATGAAAGGCTTTCTCAGTCAGCCTGCTGTGCTGTCCGTGCTGTCTAGCTTGTTGTTCTCTCTGGCCCTGCTCAGCAAGTCTTTATTTTTATACTTAAAACTAAACAGTACATAATGAATTGACACTTTGATCTTTTCTTGAATTATTACACAGTTAATCACAACATTCTTGCACCTGGTCATTAGACAACTTTGACAAAAACATTTCTGTGATATTCAAACTGTCTTTCATCTCCTTTCCCAGTATGTGATAAATTGTTTCTTCTTGTTTCCACTAAAAGATTAAGTCAAACTTTACACAAATCATTTCTACTTATCAGACTGCTGATTATATTTTCTAAGTAACATAAGTTTCTACTAATCATCAATGCTTGCACTACCTTATTATTCCTACTAACTAATTATCAATCTTCTATCCTACATAATGTACTATTATTTTCATAATAAAAGTATACTAACATCTACTTATTTATTTTTCTAAAGTATTCATTAAATTGTTTGGAAGCTATGTGGCATAAAGCCCAACCTGACTAATTGCTGCAGGAAATGTAGATTATCAAGTCAAAACTATCCTTCACTTAAGTTCATTATTGTCTGCTTGTTCACGCAGGTGCCTGTATGTAGGGGTTTAAGAATTCTAGCTAGTGTCTGATTGAGGTGAGGTCTATGGGGGTAAGTAAGCTTGACTTTAATTTGCTATCTGCTTTTGTGGTCTTACAAATGCAGTTACTTAGGTTTTCTATGAAAGGGAGTAATTTACACAATTCTCTTTGTATTCAATCCATCAAAGCTGAAAGCAATTGTTGCTAAGCCAGTTTTTCCTAAGGTTTGTAGAACTCATAGTGAAAGGTTGTTAAAATGGCCATATTATATTTTTACAAGTAAATTCAAGATTACCCTAAAGAGAAGATAGAAAGCGACTTCTGAGAGCCATCTGTCTTGCATGATGACCTTTCCATCTGCCGGAACTGTGTCAAGTGGCAGAAGTGAAGCCGTTCTCTATATTCAACTGCTCCCAGCAGATAATATTGGGTCTGGTTTGGGGTTTGTATTGTATGATCTCAATTGCAATCTTCTGCTCCAGATGAATAGTTCTAGCTCCCTACTCACCTTCTTAACAGCACCTTGGTGAGGGTATTGGGATGACTTGTTACAGCCTTGCCACACTGGATGTCTAGTCTTTGCACTTGGCCTTTGCTATTGTGGTTATGAGAGTGACCACAGCTTTTCGGTGGTGACTGATTATAGCAGAGTGGTTGTTGTGTGAACATTTTATGCCCCTTTCTGAACAGTGATGCCCCTTTCCGGGTGCTTTGACTAGAGCAGACAGCCCTTTGCTGAGACTTTCTTTGTAGCCAGTGGCATTTCCAGGTTGCTGACTTCGTCATCTTCCAGTCTGAAGCATATGAGGCAAGAAGCAGCCCAGGGAGCTCACCACAGTGCTGTGAGTTGGTTTCTGAAGTGTTTGAGTCAGTCTGACTTTCCAGAGTCTATTTTGCTTGTTTTTAATGTGCTGTCTAGGGTTTAGTTGTATTTAGCAAATAGAATGGAGAAAATTAGATCTACTCCATCTTCCTAGAAACTGAAGTCCATGTAATGAATTTTAAAGTCTAATTTTAACATATATTGAGTTGCTTCATAATGTACTATAGTTCACTTAAAGTAATTTTGAGACAGATCTTTTTCCTTAACCTTTTATTATGAATTGGGTGAAGGTTTAAAGACCAAATCCATTTTCCATATAACAATTAATTCCTGTTTTGTTTCAAGTCATTAATTGCAATCCCACAATCGTAGTATCATTTATCCCACGTCCTCCCTCTTTCTGGTTTCCGGTTTCTGTCCCTCATTACTAACCCTTCATGTTTTCTGAGCATTATCCATGGGCAGATGCTGTCCTTTTGCTCTCCTGTGGTTGATTGGTTGATTGTTGAAGGAGTCTCTACCTCCCCAGTGTTAGTGTTCACCTCTCGATTGTGTGACTGAGGGGTGAGTTCACTTCAAGCCTAACGGGGGTGACTAAGGGCCATAGTTTCAGAGATTCCACCAGTTTCCACCTAACTAGTAAGCCTAGTCTTTTTACGGTTTTCATCTTTTGTCCACATTTTCTCCCACTCTATCCAGAACCTTCTAATATAATCCCTTTCAGATTAGGTACCATCTAGTTCTTTTGCTCTCAGGGTCATGAAGGCTGAGGTTCACGTGATCCATTGGACTAATTGTTTCTATATATCTTTGAGTTTCTTCATGCTTCTTCAAGCTTCTTTGCTCCAGATAGAGATATACTATTAGTTGTACCTTAGATGGCTTCTCATAAGCTTTTAAGACCCCAATTGCTTTTAAGCCACCAAACTAGGATTCAGAAGATTGTCTTTGAGAACTATGTTATGTCAGTTGACCTTGGTGCACCCCTAGGCCCAGCACTTCATTTCCTCAAGGTGTTTGGTATGGCTAAAGAGTTTTCATAACTTTGCTCCCTGTAAGGTCTATTATGCAACCACTTGAAGATGATTGTTATTACAGGACTGTGTATATAGCAGCAGTTACCTCTGGATACATCCCAGTTTAGTTGTTAAGTGCCATTGAGTTGGTTCTGACTCACAGTGGCCCTAAATAGGGTTTCCAAGGAGTATCTGGTGGGTTTGAACCACCAACCTTGTGGTTAGTGTTTATCCTACAACACCATACCAGGATTCCTGCTCTACTATGTTGTTAAGTGCCATCTAGTCAGTTCTGAACCTTAGCAACCCTGTATAGTATTTCTGAGGAGTGACTGGTGAGTTTGAACCACTGACCTTGTGGTTCAAACAAACTTTCAGTCCAGTGCATTAACCCACAGCGCCACATCAGGACTCCTGCTCTACTATAGTTATGTATATATTTTCAGCAAAGGTAAATAAATTGGTAGCAATACTCTCTGTCAAACATATATACAAGGTCGGCAGTTCAAACCCACCAGCTGCTCCTCAGAAACTGTATACAGGGTCACTATGAGTCAGAATAGACTCGATGGCACTTAATAACAATGAAGTATATTCATGGGTATAGTCTCATTATCCTTCTCACACCTGCTCAGCTTGCATGACTATTTGTGCATCCATTTGAAGATTATTGTCATTACAGGACTGTGTATATAGCAGCAGTTATCTCTGGATACATCCCAGTTTTCTCCTTTGCCTTCATTATTTTTGAGAATTGTATATTCTACCATTTATGTGGTCTCTTTTGGTTTCTTGTAGAAGTGGTTTTGTAGTGTTCATTGTATAAGTCTTCACCTCTGCTTAGATTTATTCCCAAGTATGTCATTTTTAGGGTGCCTGTTATAAATGGTACTGTTTTCCTAATTTCCTTTTCAGAGTTCACTTTGTTACAGTAAAGGCGTCAAACTTATTTTTCAATGGTGATCTTGTACTCTGCTGCCTTGTTGAAACTTTTAATTAGTTATTTTAACTGTCTTCTGAGTCTTTGAGATTTCCTAAGATCATATCATCTGCAAACAGAGATAGTTTTACTTCTTCTTTGCTAATTTGAAAGCCTTCTATTTCCCTGTCTTACCTTATTGCTCTGGCTAAGATCTCCAATACAATGCTGAATAGGAGTGGTGATACAAGGGCATCCTTGTCTGGTCTCTGTTCATAAGGAAAATGCTTTTGGTCTCTCTCTGCTGAGATTAATATTGACTGTTAGATTTGTATACCCTGACCAAAACCAAATTACTTCATAGGGACTCTTTGTTGTTTTTTTAATGGCTGTTGAATCAGTTCTGATGAATAGCAACCCTTTATAGGGTTTCCAAGGAGTGACTGGTGAGCTTGAACCACCCACCTTGCAGTTCAAACTGACATTGTATTACAGTGCATTAACCCACAGTGCCACATCAGGATGCCTAGAGACCCTATGGTGGTGGTGTGGTGCTGTGGAGTTGGTTCCAACACATTGCGACCCTGCATGGGGTTTCTGAGGATGTAAATCTTTCTCCTGAAGTGTATGTTATAGTGGCTTCAAAACATCAACATTTCTGTCAGCAGTCTAGTGCTTAACCCACTGCACTACCAGGACACTTGTAGTTTTGTTGAGAAATTTCCCTTCTATTTTTACTTTGTTGAGTGTTTTTGTTTTAGTGAGGAATGGGTGTTGAATTTTGTCAAATGCTCTTAAAATTCAAAATGGCCACACTGTCAGGCTAGTTGACAATTCACTGTTCCATTTGCCTCCTTGTTTGCTGGTTTTGTTCAGCTGCTTCTTCTAGTCAGTATTCAGTCCACTTCTTTATCCTGTCCTTTGAAGTGCAGGGTTCCAGGATAATATCCATATTTGTTTCCTTTGGTTTCTTGTGTCTTTGTTGTAGTGGTCTGCATAGCTTATTTGCCTACTTTAGCATCTTGCCAGAAATCCTTGCAAGATGTTAAATTTAAGAAATTTTCTGGATAGTGCAAAGTTCACATCTTTAATTTGCTACAGTGCAGAAATTCCAAATTAGTGACCTCTGATTCCTAGATGACCACAAGGTGTTTTAAAAGAAATTGGAGAGTAGGTTGAGACGAGAAGGCCTGCAACCTTTATTCAGAACCCTTGGAGACAGATGTGTTTCAAGAGTCTGAAAAGTTTGGATTTTATAAAATATGAGCTCTGGTAGTGTAGTGGTTATGAATAGGACTGCTAACCTCAGGGTAAGCAGTTCGAAACTACCAGCTGTTCCGCAGGAGAAAGATGAGGCTTTCTGCTCCCGTAAAGATTTACAGCCTCAGAAACCCTGTACAGGGTTGCTATGAGTCGGAACTGACTCCATGGCACACAACAACAACAAAGATTTACAGCCTCGGAAACCCTATACAGGGTTGCTATGAGTTGGAACCCATTCCACTGCACATAAGAACAACAATAACAACAACAACATATATATCACTCCCAATGGAGTCTGCTATGGTGGTGGTGGTGGTTATATGCCGTGGAGTCGGTTCTGACTCATAGCAACCCTGTACAGGGTTTCCAAGGATGTAAATCTTTACGGGAGCAGAAAGCCTCAACTTTCTCCCATTGAACAGCTGGTAGTTTCCAACTACTGACCTTGAGGTTTGCATCCCAATTTGTAACCATTACACTACCAGATTTCCTTGCAGTCTGCTACACTACCCAAAAATAAAATAACTGTAATATTTCAAAGGAGCTGCAGTGATACAAAAGTTAAGCACTGTGTTGCTAACAGAAAGGTTGGTGGTTTGAACCCACCCCATGTCTCTATGGCAGAATGACTTGATCTGCTTTTGAAAAGATTATCACCAAAAAACAACAGTGGGACAGCACTATTATGTCTCAAGAGGTTGCCACAAGTTGGAATAGACTCAGTGTCACCTAACAGAAAAGTAATCTTCCTATAGCAGAGAATGAATAATCTAAGTAAGCTCACCAATAAACCCGTTGCTGTTAAAGTTGATATTCTGACTCACTCACAGCAACCCTATAGGACAGAGTAGAATTTCAAACAGACTGCCACATCTTTCTCCCTTGAATGGCTGCCATCAGACCATTTACTTTTCAGTTAGCGATTGAGTACTTAACAACCTTGCCACCAGACAAGTTTGCATATAGACTAAATAGTTATGTCAGATAAGGAGTGCCTGGTAGCATAGCGGTTAAGTGGTTAGTGGTTATGTGTCATGGAGTCGGTTCCGACTCATAGTGATCCTGAATAGGGTTTCCAAGGCTGTAAATCTTTACAGAAGCAGAAAGCCACTTCTTTCTGCCATGGAACCTCTGGTAATTTCAAACTTCTGACTGTGAGATTAGCAGCCCAACTCATAACCACTACCCTACCAGAGCAGCTTAGTGATTAAGTACTTGACCACTAATTGAAAGGTAGACAGTTCAATCCATCAAATTTACAGAGTTAGAAACCTAAAGAGTTATTTTTTTCTCTACTCTATAGGTTTGCTATGAGTTGGAATTGACTTGATATCAATGAATCTGGATTTTTTTTCCCACTTCAAATAAGTTATGGCTATCTTTTCTATTTTTGGTGGTTAATAATTGTGCATAACCATGTGTGTCAGGGAGATCAGCACAAGCAGTGCAGCAGACTACTCTCAACTCCCCTTTGACTTGATGCACTGGTAATGGCTGCTAAGCCCTCTGCAAGCATCTGAGTTTATGGTCTCTGTGCTTTAACCATTTTCAAATATCCTGAAAATACTGAGTAACTTCTTGCTTTTTATCTCTTTGGTATTTTTCTAGTGACTAACTCATTGAAAATTACTTTGGATACCTGCAATTTAGTTTGACACAGGAACTTCGTTGTTTGGTAACAGTGTTCGCCTCTCTCCTTAGATGAAGATGAGGAGAGTGAAGAATCAAGTGAAGACGAATCCAGCTTGGAGAGTGATGAGGATGAGTCTGGTTCAGAAGCTGAGGTTTTTGATGATTCAATCTGCCCAACGAGTAAGTTAGATAAAACCATGGGCTCTTTATGAAGTGTGAATGTGGAGCAACAGTTATATCCTTTTTATGTTTCTCTAGTCTCTCATAAAGGAACTCTGGTAGCGTAGTGGTTACGAATTGGGCTGCAAACCGCAAGGTCAGCAGTTCAAAACTACCAGCTGTTCCGCCGGAGAAAGATGAGGCTTTCTGCTCCCATAAAGATTGACAGCCTTGGAAACACTGTACAGGGTTGCTATGAGTTGGAACCAACTCCACGGCACACAACCACCACCACCACCACCATTCTCTCATAAATTAAGTAGAGTGATTTGAGATGTTTGAAGTATGTTGTTGTTGGGAGCTATTAAGTTGATTTTAACTCATACTGACCCGTGTTACAGAGTAGAACTGCCCTTGACTATAATCTTTACATAAGGAATCCTAGTGGCCCAGTGCTTAAGCAGATCACCAACTTCTCTTTTTTTAAAATGTTTTATTGTGAATTCTGTGATAGTTTACATGCGAGAACATTAGCTTTACATTCATCCTATGGTTACAATCCCCTCCATGCATCACCAACCAACCATAGCCTGCAAGCCTGCTCCTCTGTCATCAGCACACAGACCCTGTACTTCTCTGAGTCTTGAGTCCCCAGCTGCTCCATCTCTCCACGTCATCGTCTTTGCCTCCATCTCTGGCGTCACTGCTTTTCTGGGTAGGGTCCTGCTCTCCGTTCTTCTCCCTTAATGGTCCCAGGAAACTCCATTACTAGACTGCAAAGTTAATCACTCCCCTCCTTGCTATAAAACATCTACCTTTACATTTCCAACCCTCACAGTCAGTCCTAACAGCAATTGATCACCAACTTCTTTGTCCTTACCTGAACTGAAGTGAATTATTTTAGGGTTTTCTGGATGTCTGTTATCTCTTCCTGTAGACAGCCACTTACGGGTAACAAAATGATGCCTAGACAATCATCAGCTGATTCAAAACCTGTTGCCTTTGAGTCAATTATGACTCCTAGTGACCCAATAGGACAGAGTAGACGGTGATCTTTTTGAGCACTGTGCTGCCTGCGCTCTTCCCAATTGATTCAGAGTCGATATAAATAATCCGGCAAGTCTTAATTTGTGGAGAAACACCAGATTGTAACTTTGCCTTTTCTTAAAAGATTCCACCTTTTTGTCAAACCTATTTAATCTTTAGTATTTCCAATCTGTTTGGTAGGGGCAATTTGCCAAGTTTTCTGGAGACATTTGGCAATTTTATGTTTATTGTTTTCAGTGAAACTAATATGGGGCAAGCAGACAATATTCTTACAGTCTCATTAGCTGAATGATTCAGTAGAAAAAAACAAAACAAAACAAAAAGCATTCAGTTTGGTCTGAGATTTGTTTCACTAGACATCTCATAGAAAGTTTCAACCAGTAGATTTTTGGAACCAAGAGTCTTCTTAAAATTATAATATTTTTGAGTGGAAGAGAGCTAGAAAAACTTGTACTACAAATCATTATTTTACTGTGGAGTAAAATAATTGAACAGTGTCTCAGTTAGCTTAGTAGTAGAATTAGGTCTGAAACTAGGGTTTTTAACTTCCACTGTAGTGGTTGTGTGCTGTGGAGTCAGTTCTGACTCACAGCAACACTGTACAGGGTTTCCGAGGCTGTAAACCTTTACAGGAGCAGAAGGCCTCATCTTTCTCCAGTGGAACAGCTGGTAGTTTTGAACTGCTGATCTTGAGGTCAGCAGCCTGACTCGTAATCACTATGCTACTGGAGCTTCTTAATTTCCATTATAGGACCCTTGATATGTTTACATTCTTTTATCTGTAACTTGATGAATAAATGTAGATCTTAATGGGATACAGTGGAAATAATGCAGAATACCGTAATACCGTTCTGTTTTGTACTAGATAGTACAGACCTCTCTGAGGTGTAGGGCCTTCACCTATAAAATGGAAGCAATAGCTTCTACCTCGCAGTTCTGTGAGCGTTGACTGAGTTAATATATATAAAGCCTGACTCAGATCATAGATGTTAGTAACTCAATTGCTATTGTGATTATTAAAACTATTAGTAGTTTCCTCTTGAAACAATGAAGCCATAAATGTTGTGGATCCACAAGTGGGCTTTATTAATTCCATAGCTCTGAAGTCTACATTTCCAGTGCTACTGAATTCCATAACAAATCGAGTTTCTTCTTTATGTGTGTGTCTGTGTGACTGTCTTTTTAGATTGTGATGCATCTCTTTTTGAACTGGCCCTTCAACTTCGAGAGAAAAGGCTGGACATCGAGGAGGCATTAGTTGACGAAAAGAAACATATTGATAATCTCAAGAAGGAATATGATGCACTGTCCAAAAAAGTAAGGTGATCTGCCTGCTTTATTTTCTTCTCTCTGACATCCGCCAAGTTACAATATTGTCATGCCATAGCAAAATCATCTGTTAGGAGTTCTCCCCAGAGAAGAAACAGTTCAGATGTTACACCCAATGTTTCCTCCTCCAGCGTTATCGTTGTGGGGACCATTGCTCTTTTGATGATGACTAGACTTTCTTTTTAATAAGTCATTGGTCTCCAAACTTTTTTGATGACATATAATTATACAAGTAAAATTGTTTCCCCATCCCAAAGAAATGTATATTTCTTTATAAATTTTTTCAGTGAGCTCTTGTACAATATATTTTGTACATTGTGAGACAGTCCCAAAAAAGGATATTAAAAAGAATGAAATAAAAAAGAATTCAAAATTTGGATACTTCCTTCTTGCTCCACAATAGATTTTGTGTTTTTTTTTTAACTCCCTGGGGTGCATGCATCCTATTCTGAAGACCATTGTTTAAGCTTCTAGTAAAATTATGTTGAAGAATTTGTGTCTTAACATGCTCATTTCCTTCTTAGTCACTTTTGCCATGAATGCCATCACTTGACATTCATATTTAGAAATATATTTGCTGGATTATTTTTCCTGTTGTAAATTGGAAATATTTGGGGAAACCTCCAGGTTTTTTAGGAGATGTCTTAATCTATGATAGTCAGTAGTTTCCTTACTTTCAAAGGCTTTCTCCTTGAGCTTATTTAGGTCTTATAGTCAAACAAAATTCTAATCATTCTGGCAAAGAAATTTTATTCCTGAGGGCTGTTGTTCAAGCAGAAAATAAAAGGCCAGGGAGAGAATGTTTCCGAGCTCCTATCCACAAAACTTTGATCAATCTGGGGATATAGGAATGATACAAAAAGTGCTGTGGACCATCTCTTAGCAAGTAGAAAACAGCTATCTAATCACAATCCAACAAAACAGACCCTGCCCATCCTTTTACTTCCCTCAAAGATGCCCTAGTCACCACTTTAGGTGTAAGTTCATTGAAATTTTCTTTTCAACATTTCACACATGAGTTTTCTACAGGTAAAAATTGTGGCAAATAATCTGAATGCAGCGGAGGAGGCCCTGGAGGCATATCATCGAGAGAAGCAGCAGAGGCTGAATGAACTGCTGGTTGTGATTCCATTGAAGCTCCACCAGGTGATGGTCTGGACAGTTGCCCAACCCCATCTGAGCAGAAGATTCGTCATCCCCAGGCTTTTTCAGGGAAAGATTCCGAGATCACTAAGTGGGGAGAATCATAGGCTTTTGTTGGGCATTCTACATGTAGAATAACCCAAGAAAAACCAATTGTTGTCAGATAGCTATAAGATGTTTTTATGGTTGTTATGGGTCATTGAATTGGTTCCAACTCAAAGTGACTCTATGTACAACAGAATGGAACACTGTCCAATCCTGCGCCGCCATCTTCACAATTGTTATGTTAAACCCATTGTTGTAGCCACTGTGTCAGTTCCATCTCATTGAGGGTTGTCCTGTTTTTTATTTACCCTTTACTTTATTAAGCATAATGTCCTTCTTCAGGGATCTGTCCCTCCTGATAAAATGTTCAAAGTATATGAAACAAAGTCTCGCCATCCTTGCATCTAAGGGAGTGTTCTGGCAATACATCTTCCACGACAGATCTGGCAGTTTATGATAATTTCAGTATTCTTTGCCACCACAATTCAAATGCATTAATTCTTCTCTTGAGTTCCTTATTCATTCTCCAACTTTCACATGCATATGAGGCTATGGAAAATATGATGACTTGGGTTAGGTGTACCTTCGTCCTCAGTTTGACATCTTTGCTCTTTTAAAACATTTTTAGAAGTTTTTTTTTAAGTAGATTTACACAATGTAATAAGTCCTTTGATTTCTTGATTACTGCTTCCAAGAGCATTGATTGTGGATCCAAGTAAAATAAATCCTTGACAACTTTCATCTTTTCTCCATTTATCAGGATGCTGCTTATTGGTCCATTTGTGAGAATTTTTGTTACCTTTACATTGAGTTGTAATCTGTACTGAAGGCTGTAGTCTTCGATCTTCAATAGTGTTTCAAGTCGTCTTCTTTTCAGCAAGCAAGATTGTATCATCTGCCTATCTCAAGTTGTTAATGAGTCTATTTCCAATCCTGATGCTGCATGCTTCTTCATGTAGTTCAACTTCTCTGATCATTTGCTCACCAGGCATATAGAATATGTATGGTGAAAGGATACAACCCTGATACACACTTCTCCAGATTGCAAACCATGCTATATTGGGTTAATGCACTGGCCTGCAAGGTTAGTTTGCATCATAAGGTCTGTGGTTCAAGCTCATCAGCTACTCCTCGGAAACCCTATACAGGGTCACTATGAGTCGGAACTGACTCGACCGTATTAACAATAACAACATACCTCCTTATTCAGGTTTCACATGAGCACAATATATAGGTTCCAACTCAAAGCAACCCTGTGTAGGGTTTCCAAGGCTTTTAAAAATCTTGACGTTAGTAGAAAGCCTCATCTTTCTTCCATGGAGCGGCTGGCAGGCTCGAACCATGGACCTTGTAGTTCACAGTCCAGTGCTTGTTGTATGAAGTCAATTAAGTGTTCTGAAGTTCACATTCTTCACATTATTATCCGTAGTTTGTTATGACCCACATAGTCGAATGCTTTTGCATGGTCAACAAAACAAAAATAAACTTCTTTCTGGTATTTTCTGCTTTCAGCAAAGATCCATTTGATGTTAGCAATGATTTCCCTAGTTCCATGTTCTCTTCTGGATCCAACTTGAATTTCTGGAAGCTCCCAGTAGGTGTACTGCTGCAACCATTTTTGAACTATCTTCAGCAAAACTTTACTTGCATGTGATATTAATGATATTGTTCGACAATTTCCATATTCTATTGGGTCATCTTTCTTTGGAATGGGCACAAATATGGATCTGTTCTAGTTGGTTGACCTGGTAGCTGTCTTCCAGATTTCTTGGCATAGATGAGTGAGTGTTTCCAGTGCTGCACTGATTAGTTGAGATTGGTATTCCTACCATTCCTAGAATCTTGTTTTTTACCAATGCCTTTATTGGACTTTTCCCTTGTATACCATTGGTTCTTAACCATAGGTTACCTCTTGAAATGACTGAACTTTGACAAGTTTTCTTTTGGACCAGTAACTTTGTGTATTCCTTCCATTTTCATTTGATACTTCTAGCACCTTCAATATTATGTCCATAGAATCTTTCAATATTGAAACTTGAGGCTTGAATTTTTCTTCAGTTTTTTTTCACCTTTTGAAATAATTAGCATGTTCTTCCCTTTGGCTTTCTAACTCCAGATCTTTTGCATATTTCATTTTAATACTTTACTTTGCCTTTTTGAGTTGCCCTTTGAAATTTTCTGTTCAACAATTTTACATCACCATTTTGTTGTTGTTATTGTTCGGTGCCATTGAGTTGATTCCAACTCATATAGCAACTCTATGAATAACAAAACAAAACACTCTCAGGTCCTGTACAATCCTCATCATTGTTATGGTTGAGCCCATTGCTGCTGCCACTGTTTCAATCCATCTTGTTGGGGTCTTCCTCTTTTTCACTGATCTTCCACTTTAATAAGCACAATGTCTTCCAGGAACTGGTCCTTCCTGATAACATGTCCAAAGTATGAAAGACCAAACCTCATTACCCTGATTTCTAAGGAGCGCTCCAGCTGTACTTCTTCCAACACAGATCTTTTTGTTCTTCTGGTAGTCCATTGTACCTTCAATATTCTTCTCCAACATCAAAACTCAAATGCAACTCATCAGTTGCTTTAGTTAATCTATATTAAAGAGTAAGTCTCAGAGTCTCTCCTGACATCCATTTTGGTCTTGGTCCAGGTATAGATTCCTCATGAGCACAATTAAGTGTTCTGGAATACTCATACTTTGCAATATTGTCCATAGCTTGTCATGCTCCACACAATCGAAAGCCTTTGCATAGTCAGTAAAGCACAAGTAAACATCTTTCTGATATTCTCTGCTTTCAGCTAAGATCTGTCAGAC
>NW_006408579.1:13250603-13252190 GCF_000296735.1 Chrysochloris asiatica
CCTATTGCCATCAAGTCAATTTTGACTCATAGTGACTCTGTAAGACAGTGTAGAACTTCTTCATAGGGTTTCAGAGCCTGTAAAATTTTGTGGAAGCAGACAACCACAACTCTCTCCAGCAGAGCCATGGATGGACTTAGACTACTGACCTTGAGGTTAGCAGATCAATGCTTAGCCCACTTCATCACCAGGGCTGCTTGCCCAGAGGAACATAATGTGGTTTCTCATCTGATGGTAACTGTCTACTGGTACCTGAACTCCCACTCTCAGTGCTAAGAAAGATACAAGTGCAAAGGCAATGACCTCAAAGAAGGACAGAGAGGAAAGTGCTCTCCTTAGCTTTTTATCACCTTATATTTAGTTTATATCTTTGTCTCACATGGGTTTTTTTTTTTTTTTTCCTTTTCTGTTTTGTTTTTATAGATAGAATATGTGGTATTTGGAGAAATACCTAATGATCTTTCTGGTACTTTGATATTTTCTAATCACTCCCTGGGACGGCTGCAAGAAAGAATCTTACAACTCCATCATGAAAATGTCCAGCAGCAAAAACTAAACAAAGAATGCCGGGAGAGGCGAAAATTACTTATCAGAGAGAAGAGAGAGATGGCAAAAACCATACAGAGTGAGTAACTAAGCTTATGGAGAACTTAGCAATATTTATTGATAAGAGCGTGAACTATGAAATAGCTATTTTCAACTTAGTAAACAGTAATCATAGAGGCAGAACCAGTAAGGGAAGAAACCGGAACACCTTCTCATCTGTTGCTACTCATGATGCCATGAAGTACTTGCGCTCTTGCTTTTAAAAGACATTTTTTTTTTTTTAATCATAGGATTGTTTTTAATTGCACAGTGTTTTATGTATGGTAAAATACTATTGCTGAGGCTGTTGAAACTGTTGTTAGGTGCCATGGAGTCGATTCTGACTCATAGAAACCCCACATGACAGAGTAGACTGCCCTGTAGAGTTTACTAGGCTGTAAAGTTTATGGGAGCAGGTCACCAGCTCATTCTCTTGAGGAGCCGATGGGCAAGTTAGAACCACCAACCTTTCAGTTAGCTGCTGAGCACTCGTCCATGCACCCACCAGAGTTCTTCATGATACAATATAGAATAACGTAATAATAACCCATAGATTCACTATCCAGCTTGAGAAATAAAATATTAAAGATACAATAGAAGCTCCTTCTCTTTCTAATACCATTCTGCTTGCTGTCTCTTTCCCCAAGGCTACCACTAAATATGGGTGTGTGCATATGTATATACCCCACACAGTATGAAGACCAGTTGTACATGTCTTTAGTTGTAATAGCATTATACAACTCCTATCCTTCTGCAA
The DNA here is from genome assembly GCF_000296735.1 of Chrysochloris asiatica. Lineage (NCBI taxonomy): Eukaryota > Metazoa > Chordata > Mammalia > Afrosoricida > Chrysochloridae > Chrysochloris > Chrysochloris asiatica. Next base: position 13,251,946 of record NW_006408579.1, read on the forward strand.
AATTACTTTGTTAAACCTACGAGTGGAATTCTGAGATGGGGTTGCTATGAGTCAGAACTGACTCGACGGCACTTAACAAAGCTAGTAGTTCTATTTTTAGTTTTTGAGGAACCACCACACTGTTTTCCAAAAGGATTATATCATTTTACATTTCCACCAGCAGTGGATAAGGGCTCCAGCTTCCCCACATCCTCACCAACATTTCTTTTCTGTTTTAAGCCTTAGCCATTCTGGTGAGAGAGAAA
>NW_006408579.1:13254120-13257574 GCF_000296735.1 Chrysochloris asiatica
TGAACATTGACCATTTCCTGTTGGTACAGTGACTCTGTGTATTCCTTCGATCTTCTTTTGATGCTTTCTGCATCATTCAGTAATTTGCCCATAGAATCCTTCAATACAGCAAATTGAGGTTTGATTTTTTTTTTTTTTTCTTCAGTTCCCTCAGCTTGAGAAACGCTGAGCATGTTCTTCCCTTTTGGTTTTCTAACTCCAGGTTTTTGCACATTTTGCTATAATATTTGACTTTGTCTTTTCGAGTTGACCATTGAAATTTTCTATTCAGCTCTCTTTACCTCCTCACTTCTTATATTTGCTTTAGCATTTCTTTGCTGGAGAGCAAGTTTCAGAGTCTCTTCTGACATCCATTTTGTTCTTTTCCCTCTTTCTTATCTTCTTAATGACCTTTTACTTGCTTCCTGTATGATGCCGCATGTTCTTGATGTCATACCACAACTCTTGTGGTCTTCAGTCATTAGTGTCTAATGCATAAAATCTGTTCTTCATATGATCTCTAAATTAAGGTGGGATAGATTCAAGGTTGTATTTTGGTCTTGTGGACTAGTTTTAATTTTTTTCAACTTCAGCCTCAATTTGCATATGTGCAATTGATGATCTATTCCACAGTCTGCCCCTGGCCTTGTTTTCGCTGATTATATGGAGATTTTCCACTGTCTCTTTCCACAGATGTAGTCAATTTGATTCCTGTGTTTTCTATCTGGTGCGGTGCAGATGTGTAGTCATCTTTTATGTTGTTTAAAAAAAGTATTTGCAATGAAGAAGTCATTGATCTTGCAAAATTTTATCATGCAATCTCCAGCATCATTTCTATCACCAAGGCCATATTTTCCAACCACTGATCCTTCCTGTTTGCTTCCAGCCTTTACATTTCAATCACAAGTAATTATAAATACATCTTGATTGCATGTTTGATCAATTTCAAACTGAAGAAGTTGGTAGATTTCTTCAATTTCATCACACTGAGTGGTTGATGTGTAAATTTGAATAACAGTGGTATTAACTGGTCTTCCCCGTAGGCACATGGATATTATCCTATCACAGACAGTGTTGTAACTCATGACACATCTTGATATGTTTCTTTTGATGATGAATGCAGCACCATTCCTGTTCAATTTGCCATTCCTGGCATAGTAAACCATGTGTTTATCAGATTCAAAATGTCCAATACCAGTCCATTTCAGCTCACTAATGCCTAGGATATTGACGTTTATGCATTCCATTTCATTTTGGAGGACAACTCCCAATTTTCCTAGATTCATACTTTGTACATTTCATGTTCCAATTAATTATCCATAAATGTTTACAGCTGTTTCACCTCATTTTCAGTTGTGCCCCCTCAGCAAATGAAGGTCCCAAAGGCTTTCCTCCATTTGTGTCATCATGGTCAATGTTACTTTGAGGAGGCAGCTATTCCCCAGTTGCATTTTGAGTGTCTTCCAATCTGAAGGGCTCAATTTCTGGCACTATATCCGACAGTATTCTGGTGCGCTTCATCATGTTTCAGTATTCAATAATATGTTGCTGACAGTGTTCCTCTGCTATTCATAAGATTCTCAGTGACTGACTATTTGGAAGTAGTTCATCTCTCTTTCTCCCTAGTCTGTCTGCATCTGGAAGCTCATCTGAAATCTGCTCACCATGAGTGACCCTGCTGACATTTAAAATACCCATGGCACAGATTCCCGAATCACAGCAACATACAAGCCACCACATGACAAACTGACAGACAAGTGGTTTCCCAACTCGTATTGACTCCTTTATAGGGTTTCCAGGTTTTCAAAAATCTTTATAGGAACAGAAAGCCTCATCTTTCTCCAGTGGAGTGACTGGTACACTTGAACTAGTGACCTGGTGGTTAGCAGCCCAGCTCATAATCCACTGCGTTACCTGAGCTTCTTAGTTTTCACTTACAAGCCCTTAATCCATTTTAATTTGTTTTTGTATATAATATGAGGCATGGACCCTATTTCAGTTTTCTGCATGTAGAAATCTAATTTCTCCAGCACCGTTTATTTATGAGAGTCTTCTTTCCACATCAAATGGACTTAGTACCCTTGTCAAAAACTAGTTGGTCATAGTTGTGTGGGTTTATTTCTGGACTTTCAATTCTATTCCATTGTTCTATATGTCGGTTGTTACAGTAGTACCAACCTGTGTTGATTACTGTAGGCCTGCTGTATCTGTAACATTAGACATTGTAGAGATCAATAACAAAATGAAAAAAGGAAATTTCATAATCCAGTTGGGGCCTGTTAACAGTTTGAGGAGGGGCAGATCAGAGCATGTAAATTAGCTGGGAAAAATGAGTCAGTCTTATACAGGACTTGTTGTGTTTTAAGTGAGGAAAATAGAAGTACAAAGACGAAAAATCAACTGGTAACATAAAATCTTCACCATGTTCTTGGAAAAGATATTGCATTGAATTTTATTATTATTAGTGGTATTCCTTTAAACATAATGGAAGTCATTGAAAAGCCTAAATCAACAGCTGTCTTTTTTTAGAAATGGAAGAAACTGTTCATCAACTAATGGTCAGAAAGTTTGGCCGTGTGATCGACCTAGAAGCTCTGCAGACATTATCTGTTAATACAACTCTTGAAGAACTAAAGATTAAAAAACTTCGAAAAGAGCTATCAAATGCAAAGGAAATGAAGATTTGGGAGGTAAGGATGAGAGGGCAGTAAATATGCCTTGGGTAAATTTGGGCAGAGGCAAGTAAGTCATTAGTGGTTCCTGGGAAACTCCTCTGCAGCTTGAACGGGGCCTGTGAGCCCTGCTTGACTCCCCTGTGAGCCCTGCTTGGCTCCCCTGTTTTGGCTTCCTTAGAGGGACTTGTGTACCTCTTGATGAAGGTATCGACAATGAGTTTTGAGATCCAGGGTTCATGCAACTATGATGGGAAAATGGCATGAGAGATATGGAGAAATTGTACATTAACATAATAAATGCTGTAAGGAAATGGAATATTTTTTACTCCAAAGTTCTGAATGGCTGTATAGTTTTTGCATAGTGTAAGGATCTGGAAATTAGAAAACGTCTCTGGGTACTAAATTTTGTTGCAAGACATGGACTGTTTGTCTGATAGAGTATTAGAAGATTTTTTATCATCATCATTAAGTGTCGTTGAGTCGGCTCCAACTCACAGTGAACCCTGTATAGGATTTCCAAGGAGTGTCTGGTGAGTTTGAACCACCAACGCTGCAGTTAAAACCGACCTTGTGGACCAGAGCGTTATCCTCCAGTGCCACATGCCTATATACTGCTACCCAACGAGGGTATATCATTAACAACCTGCTATATACAGATGATACAACCTTGCTTGCTGAAAGTGAAAAAGACTTAAAATATTTCCTGATGAAGATCAAAGAGCACAGCCTTCTGTATGGATTGCATCTCAATGTAAAGAAAACAAAACCCCTCACTACTAGATCAATAAGCAACATTCTTG
>NW_006408579.1:13257894-13261918 GCF_000296735.1 Chrysochloris asiatica
AGAAGTGCATCCAGAGTGCTCCTTAGAGGCCAAGATGGCCAAACTTTGTCTCTCATACTTGGACATATTGTCAGGAGGGACCAGTTTCTAGAGAAGGAGGTGGAGGGTCAGAGAAAAAGAGGAAGACCCCAGCGAGATGAATTGGCAAAGTGCCAGCATCAATGGGCTCAAGCATGGCAACAATTGTGAAGTTGGCCCAGGATTGGGCAGTGTTTCGTTCTGTTGTGCATGAGGTCGCTATGAGTCAGTACTGACTCGATGGCTCCTAACAACAACAAACTCAGATATGAGGTAGAGTTCAGCTCTAGTCCTTTTATGAAACTCATGTAACCCACAAACTGTTATGCTTTCTCCAGTTCTCTGTCTTGTTTCATCAGTAGGCAGGGTAAGTAAGAGGGATTCTCCTATAGTTGTCATGTTCTGTGGCCCCGTCCCACTGCAGGATTTATCAGTGTACTTTGAAGATGTACATGGCTTAAAGCATTTATGTCAGTGGTGCTGGTCCCTATCAAGAATATTGGACAGAATGTGTGCAATCTAAAATCATTTGTTGGTGCAATTAGAGAACAAAGGAAAGCCATTCTGCAGCTGTCCAGACAGTCAAGCCAGCTGCCTTCAGGATACTAGGCTGAAAACAGCAATATATGAAAGTTTACTGCTTACATTGTCATCCTTCCTTTTAAGAAATATCATCCAGCATTCAGTATGAATAGTAATTTCCTTCCTCAACAATGGGGGTGATATCTATTCCTATCTTACTCTTTCCTGGTTTTATTATTTAACATTATTATATTCGTATCTGTAATTAAATAAGACTTAATGTGGTGCTGCTGATTGCATTTTCATATTGGCTTCTGATTGTATTGTCGTTTGTCTTATTTTGATCAAATCTAGACACTCATTTTTCTTTCTCTTTGCTCTTTTCTGTACTTAATCCATTTTTCATCTTCCTACACTGATAGGAAAAGATTGCTCAAATGAGGTGGGAACTGATGATGAAGACAAAAGAACACACCAAAAAGCTTCATCAAATGAATGATTTATGTATTGAAAAGCAGAAGCTTGATTCTCGATTGAATACACTACAGAACCAGCAGGTACGTTTCTGTTCTTCAGACCGTTTGTTAGAAATGAGGAAGCTCCATCAAGTTAAATGTTCATAAGAATGCCAAGTGCTGCCATTTCAACAAACTTTGATCTTGGACTACTTCCAAACTATCTGGGTCCCTGAGGACGCTGCATTGATAGCCACATTACAGTGGGACTGAGGGCCTAGCTTTATTGAATACCCCTTGAGTACCCTGAGCTCACCTGATGTGGTCATCTGTGGGTTTTGCTGTGGTCCTGGAGAGGTAAGGCATAGATAATGACACCAATATACTCCCTGAAGTTGGTGTCAAATCTCCATTTCTAAAATCTATTCAATTTCACTTCACCTCAGTTCAGATGAGCATCTGTAAAAATGGCATGGGGTGACATCTGACCTCCTCAGATGTTACAAAGCAGGAAGAAGAAAAATCAAATTCTGTATCAGCCCAGGGCTCCCTCCCTCTGCTGAGTTCAATAATTCATTGCAAAGGTCACACAGAACAGAACTCAGACCATACAGTTAAGGGGCTTATTAGGGGAGTAGTTGTTGTTGTTGTTATGTACCGTCGAGTCGGTTCCAACCCATAGCGACCCTGAACAGGGTTTCTGAGGCTATAAATCATTACAGGAGCAGAAAGCCTCATCTTTCTCCCTCAGAGCAGCTGGTAGGTTCGAACTGCTGACCTTGAGGTTCGCAGCCGGATTATGCTGCGTAACCACTACGCTACCAGGGGAGTAGTGTTGTTGTTAAGTGCCATCGAGTCAGTTCTGACCCGTAGCAACCCTGGATAGGGTTTCTGAGGAGCAGCTGGCGAGCTTAAACTGCCAACCTTGCAGTTCAAACGGCTTTGCAGTCTGGCACATTAACCCACAGAGTCACACCAGGATTTCAAGGGGGAGTAGTAGCAGGTTACCATTTAGGGTAAGAAATGACTCCGGATACAGTTTTTCAATAAGAACAGTCTCCTCTTGGATATGCTGGCAGGCCCACTTAGGAACCATTCCCCTTGGCTTCTACCCTGCTTAGACAAATGTTACAAAGCTCAGACTTTGCCAATAAATACTCAAAGGCACCATAGCACTCCACCAGTGAGCCTCAGCCTGAAGGTGCTCAGCTCTGGCTCTGTGGGTCGGCAAACCTAGCTACCCGAGTTAATTGCTCAGGAGATGTCAGCAAGCCTTCTGCCAGAAGGCACTCATCTTTCTGGCTCTGTGGTCCTGTGCACTCTGCTGCCACCATTTCTCTGCTTTTGCTTATCACTGTCTCTCTCTTGTCTTTGGTGTCACAATCTCCTGGATTAAGATGGTTTCGGCAGGGTTTTCAGTTCCAAGGGACACATTTTTTCTTGATGGTTGTGAGATTCTCTTCTCTGCCTCTGGGATGGTTCATTTTAAACCTCACAGGATGCCAAAAATGGACCAATCCCCTCATTAGGGTTCCATACCTTGTGTGTATGGTCCCACTACCATAAGGGTACCATGCAAATTATCCAGTCCCCTTGGATAGTCAATCACGTTTACATTGTCCGATCTAGCACTTGACCTCTAGGTTGGTTTGACCTGCAAGCAAGGTCAGCCATTCAAACTTAACCAGCTACTCCTCAGAAACCCTTTACTACGAGTTGCTATGAATCAGAACAACTGGATGGCACTTAACAACAACAACATCTAGTCTGTGGCACTACAAGATAAGTATTGGACTGCTAAACACAAGGTCAGTAGTTCAAACCCACCAGCCACTCCTCAGGTACCCTAACAGGTTCGCTATGTCTCAGAGCTGATTCTACAGCCTTTAGCAACCACAATCCAGTCATTTGGTGTGAGTTACAAAGACTTTAGCTAGAAGAGTCATATTAAATAATTCACTGCACCGCAACATCTTAAATTTTAGAATATTATGTTACCTCTGATGGACTCCTAGTGTAGTGCTGCAGGATAAGCATTGGATTGCTAACCACAAAGTCAGTAGTTCAAACTCACCAGCTGCTCCTTTGAAACCCTATACAAGGTTGCTATGAATCAGAACCAACTTGACAGCACTTAACACGTTACCTTATTAAATGCTTGTTACCCTTTATGGTTTTCAACTTCTTTTATATAATGTATGTAGTCAGTGATATTTATCTAATAAATGTACACCTGATTCAAGCCTTTCCTTCTAGGAAACTAACATATGGCATATTCTAAACAAAATGTCATATATTTACAGTTGTGTCTGCACACATGACTAGAATTGAGTTAGTCTATTAGTCATGAATTTGACTGCAAGTAACCAAAAGCCCCAAGAGAGTAATTTAAACAATAAGAATCATTTTTCTCAATAAGCAATCTGATGTCAGGGTCAGCGTCTCTGTTATTCTCTAATATTTCCTTCAAAGACCAAAGATGGCAGCCGCGGTTCTATGTTTCACATTCATTGGCCAATTTCTTCAGTCCTTTTCATTAGGAAAGCAAAAATTTTTATGCTTTCATCCACTTAGCTTACCTGAGAGAAAGCTAGTGGTAAGGAGAGGTGAGCAAGAGAGAAGGTGAGCTAAAGCAGAGGTGAGCAAGAGAGAAGAAGCAGAAGTATATTGGCTAGCCAGTAAGAATATATGCTGAAGTAACTGTTGAAAACAGAAACGTCATGGACTCTTAGACTCAGGGAACCTGGTTCTAATCTCACTTCCAGTGCTTAATAAACTAGTTATTTGGGTCAGTTAATGAATGTCTCTGAATCTCAGTTTATCTGTAAAGTAGGAATGAAAGAACCCTAGTTTACAAAGTTGTGGGGATTAAATGAGATAGCATTTGTAAAGCACCTGCCACAGAATAGGTTCTTGATTAAGTGTTAAGTTGTTTACTTTAACAGATCTAGTTATCCACTCCAATTTTATTAATTAACCACCTATATAACAGGGTAAGGAGCTTTGGTAGCATAGTGGTTACAAATTGG
>NW_006408579.1:13262303-13328692 GCF_000296735.1 Chrysochloris asiatica
AAGTCTGGCTATCCTGGCTTCTAAGAAGCATTCTGGCTGTACTTCTTCCAAGATAGACTTGTGTGTTCTTCTGGAAGCTCATGGTACTTAAACTATTTTTTTTTCCAATTTCCTTATTCATTGTCCCAACTTTCAGGTACATATTGAAAATATCATGGTTTGGGTCAGGCACACACCTTGATCCTCAAACGTATCAGATCTGCCTAATGCAATCTGTTGTTTGATTTCTTGGATGCTGCTTCCATGAGTGTTGATTGTGTATCCAAGCACGATGAGGTCTTTGCAACAAGCAGTTAGGTTGAATTATATGAAATTGCCATTTTTTTAGATGAAAAAAAATTCAAATAGCATAATTTTCCCTAGACTTCAGTCTAATAATAAATATGATACATGATGGATGCTTTGATCAAATTGTGATAGTAAGTCCTAACTTAGTGGATGGGGCAAAGAAAGTTTCCTTGAAAGTATTGTCTGAAACATGAGCAGAAGTAGTTGGCCAAGAGGGGAAGAAAGCAGATGAGGAAAAAGAGATATCTTGTTTGGGGAAACAAATATGGATGGTATAGAAAATAGAAGGTTGTACCTTATCTTTCGTGATTCTACCCATGAGCCTTCTAGGACCTGAATGGCTGACAGCTAACTTCCTGTGCTACTGTTTCAAGGAAGATATGCACATTGAGTGGTTCATTAGCCCATGTCGACACGTTTCTAATGATGGGACTTCAGTGGAGGAACTTAAGGTTTCCAATGGCTGTTTAAATGGACCATAATGCAGTACTCCTAAGATATGTATCTGGGTGAGATTTTTCGCTTTCCAAATGATGCTTAAAGCAGCGAGGTGTTGTTTTCTTTCAACAGGGTAATGCCTTCCAGGGTCCTCGGAAAGCAGATATTGTGGCGAAAGAGAAGGTCACTGAGCTGATCCAAGCCCAGGCAGAAAGGATCTTGGCATTGAAGGAAGAGATTACTCTGTTGCGTAAGAAAGGTGGCCTTGTTCTCCCACCCATTCATCCTTCACAACAGTGAAATGAAGGCTACTGACTTTTAAGTTTGCTTTTTTTCTCAAATCCATTCAGTAATTTTCTTACATATGTAATTCATCAGAAGTTCTGTCACCTTTTCCCCTGTAGCTATCCTATTGTTTTTAAATGAACCGATCTAAATGTCTAAGCTTCATTCATGTAAGTTTTAAATAATTTTCTCCCAACTTAGTTATCATAGAATTGACAGCACCCAACATCTCCTTATTATTGAGCCATCTTAGTTCTGTTTGGAATCTACTAGATGAAATACGAAGTCTCAAAAACTAGGTCTCAAAATCTTGATAACATCTGTAATATATCTTGCTTTGGGAAAATTTATCTATTGGTTATCTAAAATTTTCGCTTTTGGCAAGACATTTTGTCATTCAGTGATAGCTTGAAAATGAGAAAATTTCCCTTCCGTCCTTAGAAAATAAACTTTGATGTTTTAAAATTTGTAAACATTTAAAATACTCTCTGAGAAGACCCAATAGGAGAAAAAAGGGAAATCAGTCCTGCTGTGGTGGTGTAGGATAAGCACTGAATTGCTAACCACAAGGTTGGCAGTTCAAACCCACTAACAGCTCCTTGGAAAGCCTATACAGGGTCGCTATGAGTTAGAACTGACTAGACGGCACTTAACAGTAACATTTTCCTACAAGGTTGGCAGTTCAAACCCACCAGCCACTCTGGGAAGCCCTATGGCTTTCTATGCATAGGGTTGCTATGAGTAGGAACTGACTGAAGGGCACTTAACAATAGCAATTTTTGCCAACAGTATCTTAAAATAAGAAATGCAAAGCCGACCTTTGACAACATTGTTGACTTTGTAAAGCAATCATCTGAAAACTCAGGATTCAGGAAATGCAGCCAAACAGCAGAGCAGTTTGTTTTAGTTTGCTTAGGATTGGCAGAGAGCAGGAAAATAACCAGTTTCCTGAATCACCCATAGTTTTAGCAAACTCCACTGGTGAATAATTTGCCAGTTTTAACATAGATAGGCCAGGAAGTAATGAAATGGTTGTGTACCACTCAGAGATCATTTGTAGCAATCACTTTTGATTATGTATAATACTTTAAACTGTAAATTAGGTTAAGGGTATTCTTTTGGTTTAAGGGTAAGTGCCTGTTGAAATCCATGGCTGGAACCATTTATGAATGATCTCATTGATGCTTAAACTCCTATTAGTAAAACAGGTTTCTTGTATTGTGTGCCATCTGGTTAATTCCATCTTTTTTTTTTATGATATGAACTTTTCCACTGTCCACAGATACAGTCAATTTGATTCCTATGTACTTTCTGTGGTGAGGTCCATTTGTATAGTCACCTTATGTTGTTTTAAAAAAAGATATTTGCAATGAATAAGACATTGGTTTTTACAAAATTCTATAATTTTGATCTCCACTGGTTAATTCCATCTTTTAGTGACCTTTTATGACAGGTTAGAACTTCCCCACAGTTTCTGAAGCTGGAGTCCTGGTGTAGTACTATAGCATAAAGCACTGGACCACAGGGTCTGTTTGCAAGGTTGGCAGTTCACATGGTGGTACAGTGGTTAAAGCCTTAGGCCACTAACCAAAAGGTTGGTGGTTTAAACCTATCAGCCAGTCTATGAAAGAAAGATGTAGCAGTCTGCTTCCATAGAATGTTGTTAAGTGCCATCGAGTCGGTTCTAACTCTTAGTGACCCTGTATAGAATTTTCAAGGAGAGGTGGATGTTTGAACCGCTGACTTTGTGGTTCAAACTGACCTTCAGTCCAGCGCTTATCCTACAGCACCACACCAGGACTCCATAAAGATTATAGCCCGGGAAACCCAATGAGGCTGTTCTTCTCTATCTTATAGAGTCGCTATGAGAAGTGTATTTGATGGCAGTGGGTGGTATTTGCGAGAGCAAATTGCCAGGTCTTTTCTGCTGCCCAAAGCTGAGTAAGTTAGAACCACTGGTCTTTTGTTTAGCAGTCAAATGCTTACCCATTGTAATAAAAGGTAACACTTTAGAATTAGAGCTCTAGGGGTCCATGTTAATGAATCGGTTCCACTGAGGCTGTCTCAAAATATAAATTGTCCACTAAGAAGGAAAGATGCTGAAGACAATATTACAATAAACTACAAAGCAACTCGGCAATCTCAAGTCTTCCTAACCTGCAGCTTGAGGTTAGCCTGCTGATTTCTGTCCCCCCACTGCCAAAAAAAAAAAAAAAAAATTAGGCGCAGGACCTGCTTTCTTTATGTTAAAATGTTCTTGGAGATGACCATTTACCCATTGTCTAAGATTCTTTCATATTTCTACTTAAGAGGTCAGAGTAGTTTAATGTTAGTGCCTGTCACCCTAAATCTCTGATGTAGTATCTTCTCTCCTGTGGAACATACTTAACCACTTTCTCTGCTGTCTACCCTAAACCATGTGTGACTGTCAAGCATTTTAAAAAATGTGCTAATCACAGCTCTGAATGGATTACATTGCTATTTCTTGCTGCATAAAACATCATCCCACAACTTAGCTTAGAACAACAAGCACTTATCTCAAACAATTTCTGAGGGGCAGGAATTTGTGAGAAGTTTAGCTTGGCATTCCTGACCCAGGGTCTCTTGTGAGCTTGCAGTCAAGCTGAGAGTTAGGCCTGCAGTTATCTGAAAACTGACTGGAGCTGGAAGGAACGGCTTCCAGATTTACATGGCTGTTTGGCAGGAGGCTTCTGTTCCTCCCCAGGTAGGCTTCTCCATCGGGCTGCTCCTGAGATGGTGAGTGAGGGATCCAAGAAAGAGGGAGAGAGCAAGAGAGAACAACTGAGGCAGAAGCAGTTTTTGTTTTTATTACTTAATCTCACAAGTGACTCACCATCACTTCTGCCATACTCTACATCAACCAGTTGCCATAGCCATAGAGTAGAACCGTCCTCTACAGGGTTTTCAGTGACTGAATTTTCAGAAGTACAGGTAGTCCCTGCCTTATGAATGAAGTCTGTTCTTGAGTGTTCTTTAAGAATTTGTAGGTAAGAATCAGATCATTAGACAAAGCAGTAGAAAGCTGAACGACTTTGGGCAAGAAGCTTGCTTGTAGAGTGGGGTGTCGCCATGCACTAAAATGTGGGAGCTAGGTTTGCTCACCCATAGAGCTAGAGCTGAGTGCATTCAGACTGAGGCTTATGGTGGGATGGTGCATCCTGTGGGCATTTATCAGCTGCTGACTGGAACAACTGTGCCCTGGGTATTTCTGAGCCTAAATTGTAACATGTTGACTTTCCTATAAGCCCCATAAATCTGGGGGAGAGGGGGAAAGAATTTGTAGGTAAGAGCGTGTGTATATAGTCCTTATTTAATCTTTATTGTAAGAAAAGTCTCGATGTTTTTCACTGATGTAATGTAAAAGCTGCACATGCACAAGTGATTGTGATGAAGAATTTGTAAGTATAGGTTCATTCAGTGGTTTCAAAGTGAAGAAAATTTTACATAAAGTTAAAAAGCAATTAAGAGTTGTTGGACCTTCATAACCCAGGGGAATGCCTGTAGATCACATTGTTCTGAGGTACCCTGGAGTGGACTTGAAAGACCACCGAGCATGTTAGCCATTTGCACCACTGCGAGATTGCACGGTACAGCATGCAGAGTGAATACCAGGAGGTTGGGTTCATTGGTGGTCATCATGGCTGAGGGAGACTCTACCACAATTAAAAACTGCTGGGATGAAGGAATTGGTCTCTTAAGATCTTGAGATACTATCACTTTGGTGGTGCTGGTGGCTATGTGCCATGGAGTCGGTTCTGACTCATAGAGACCCTATACAGGCTTTCCGAGGCTGTACATCTTTACGGGAACAGAAAGCCTCATCTTTCTCCCGTGGAACAACTGGTAGTTTCGAACTGCTGATCTTGAGATTGGCAACCCAATTCATAACCACTACGCCACCAGAGCTCCTTATTATCCCTTTAGTAGTGGTGAAATCCAAGGGAAGTTGCATAATCTCCTGGGCCTTACTTTATTATCTGACAAGGAATTTGGAAAATGTCTAAGACTCTTTCCCATCCTGAAATTGTTGTTAAGTGCCATTGAGTCGATTGCGACCCATAGTGACCCTGTATAGGGTTTCCAAGGAGCAACTGGGGAGCTTGAACCGCCGACCTTGCAGTCTGGCACATTAACCCACAGCGCCACATCAGGATTCTATGTGAGTTTAAATGCAGCAAGAATGTATTTAGAGCCTTTGGAAGAGTCCTATCAAGAATTCCATGTGTATTTCAACCCCTGGCAAAACTAATCAGGATTGTTGCTTTTCCCCAAATTGCACTAGATGAGAAGTATGATGTCTTCCCCCAGGGATTGGTCCCTACTGACAAGTCCAAAGCACGTGAAATGAAGTCTTGCCAGCCTCTCTTCTAAGCATTTTAGCTGTACTTCTTCCAACACAGATTTGTTTGTTCTTATGGCAGTCCATGGCACCTTCAATATTCTTTGCCAACACCATAATTTAAAGGTATCAATTCTTCTTTGGTCTTACTTATGCATTGTCCAGGTTTTGCATACACATGTGGTGACTGAAAATACTATGGCTAATTAAGTCTACATTGTTCAAGGGCTGCTTTTGTCATGGCTGGAATTCGGCAACGTAGTTAACATTTTGTCGTTAAGTGCCTTCAAGTTGGTTCTAACTCAGAGACCCTGTATAGTATTTCTGAGGAGCAGCTAGCGAGCTTGAACTGCTGACCTTGCGGTTCAAACCAACCTTGCAGTCCAGAGCATTAACCCGCAGTGCCACACCAGGACTTCATTTAGTTATTTTTCTTTTTAATTGGACAAGACATAGTTTTAGTTTCATTTCTACTTGATTTGAATCTCTAATTAAATGTGGGCATCTGAGACTTTGGTTAGTTAAGCTTCTAAACAACCAGAGAGTAGCTCACAGCAGGAGGTGGATGGGAAACTATCCTGTTTCTTTCAGAATGACTTTCTGCCTCCTAGTAATGAGAGAAGGCAATCTCCCCTCTGAAGGGGAGCCAAGAATCAGTCTAAAATGAGTCTAAATTTGTGGCTCTAACTATTAATAGAACTTGACTATTTTGAGACTAGGCCCATAGTATCATGCACTTTCAGCAATGGAAGAGATAAACTGTAGCCAGTCCAGCTCTTGTCACAACTTCCTGAGGAAAGGGCTGCTCATGGCTGCAGTGAGCCCACCCTGAGCGTGATCTGAGGCACCAGTGCCCCTCACCAGCTTTCACTCACCAGGTGTTGTTCTTTCACTTGGTATTTATGTAGCTTTTGCTGACTGAATCAAAATATTTTGTTGTTAAGTGCTGTTGAGAGTTGGTTCCGATCCATAACGACCCTGTATAGGGTTTCCAAAGAGCAGCTGGTGAGTTTGAATCACTGACCTTAAGGTTCAAACCAAGTTTGCAGTCCAGCACATTAGCCCACAATGCCACACCAGGACTCCAATCAAAATATTACAAAGGCATTATTTCTAATGGCAAATCCTAGTGTGGCCAACTGAAACAGTCCGTTCACCTGAATCCAGAGAAATAGAAAATGCAATGAAATTGGAAAGCTGAACTTTTTCACTATTTGGGCTAAAATTTTAAAAGCCTGGTACTTTCCTATTTTTTACCCTTTCCTCTCTCTAACTGGCTGAGGTAAATATACACATTTCATTTAACATGCCTCAGAAGTGCTTTTTCTTTCCTCAGGCTCCTTTCTTTTCTTCTCTTGAGAGCTAACATAATTCAGTATGCTTATGGTTCTACTGTTATGCAGGGCAGATGTTTTACTTATCACTTCAGTAAAGTCAAGAGCCAAAAACAAAGGGAGACAGGAAAGCCAATGGTCTAGAAAGGGAGTCACAGCTCAGATGGGAGGGCCTGAATTAGGCACATGAGGACTGAAGGCATTTGCCGGCATTCCTGAGGGGGCTGTCTAGACCCTCAGTGTCTGAGGTTGCTACCTATTTCTCCTTTCCTTTGGCTTCCGGGTGCCTTATGTACCTTAATTTTTCACTTTAAAAAAGTTTCCTGAAAATCATGGTGAGTTTCGGTTGCGTTCTGGCTGAGGTTTAGCTGTCTGATAGAGAAAAGCTACAGATATCTGGAGAAGAACCAGGTGTATTTCTTCTGGCCATCAGAGGAGGGTGCACTTGTCCAAGCCTGACACCCTGACCTCCCATGGGATCTTGTTTATCAATTCTTCAGAGTGAGAACACCAAGCCAGAGTTAAGTATCTCAAGTGGCATTTCATTTCTGTATCTCAAGTGGCATTTCATTTCTGTTGTTGTTAAGTGCTAGTGACTTGGTTCCGACTCATAACGACCATGTTTCCAAGAAGTGTCTGGTGGGTTTGAACTGTGCTACACCAGGACTCCATTTCATTTATAACTTTGCTGAAATCCATAAAATGCTCGGTGTCTTCTCGTCTTTCATTGTAAGCAAGCTTCGTTCTCCATCCAGTCTCACATAGATTTTTAAATTGTGATTTAAAGAATCTATGGTTGATTCTTTCCTTGGACAATAGTAAGTGTGAATTATAAATTGCTAGTGAGCCAATCCCTCAGGCAAAAATAGTGTGTATCTTTGCAATGAAAGGAGGTGAGGAGGTGAATTTTATTAGGCACCATATGTTCACAGGTAAGATAGTATTCAACTAAATGGCATTTTGCAGAAAACATTTGCTGTCCAACATACACACCTATGTAAAGAGAGTTTCATTTCTTTAATCTGACTAAAGCTTTATCTCAAGTCAGTTCAGAAAAGAACTCTGAATCTTACTGTACAAAGTCTCCTCTTGGAATAAGCAGTTATGAATGCATTTTGCATAAATTAAAATATAAGACAAGAAACTAGAAACCTCTGCAGACTCTTTGGGACCGCATCTCTTGATGGATCTGAAAGTGACACAAGCAGGTATTTTCTTCAAATACTCAAACGCCAAATTACAATGTCTAAAGAAAAATGCTGACTCATTCAGGACAACATTGAAGGTTACAGGGAAGACTAAACATTTATTTAGAAGTTACAGTGTTTGTTTTTACAGATATATGCTGCCGCAGATTACTGATTCTGGAAGGTTTGTTAATGCTTTATAGGACTATACACATCTCAGTCTATCCTCATGAGCTACTTACGAAAACGTTTCCTGTGATACCAAATCCAGCCAGCGTCTGTGCTTCCCAACTGTGAGTCAGTGCACCTTGCTTTTTCCTTTATGGTTAACATGGATGGTATGTCTAGAAGTCTTTCTTACAGGTCCCCTACACCTTGTAGGCAGCTGTAGAGATTCTAAGTGAAGACTTGTTTTCCTGGGTCTGTGTTCTGGACAGCCTGCCCAGTTGACATGTTAATATGGAGGCTTCTTCGTTTTCCCACTGATAGCTCAATGGGTAGGATTCCCCATGTCTCTTCAGAATTATAAAGACACATATACATTTATTTACAAGTGCATAAATATATAAATATGGCTATTATAGAAAAATAAATACCAATTTTCTCTGTCTCTTAAAAAAACAATATATATAGTCTCTCTGGGAAATTGGCTTCTGTCTAAATTGCAGGAGGTGGCGTCTCAAAGGACACATGCACTGGTGGGCCAGGGGAGAGGTGCATCCCAAGTTCCTGTCCTACGTAGGCCCCTGTGGGGTGCTGAGGACACCAGTCTCTACCTCCTTGACAGGAGCCAGGACTGTCCACCTCTTCAACCGGTATGAGGCCCAAGCAGCATCGGGGAGCTGTGGGGAGAGAAGGCAGGAAAAATGAAAGTCCAGACCACGGAGGAACCAACACCCACCCAGGGCTCCTGTGAAATGAACCTCTGTGAGGGAAGCTGGTTCCACTGGCCCTAATGGAGAGGCTGATACGAGAATGGTCCTGCTCCCTCTGAGGGTAGGGCTGTCTGTTACGGTCCCACCTAAGCAGTGCAGTGGTGGGGTCGTGGAGATTTGCACGGTCTAGCCTGCACCACGGGGGCAAGTGACACCTGCTGAGCCGGTGGAAGAAAGCCCTGCCCTGGCCATATTTAGACTGCTTGTCCACCTGTTGGTGTGGCTTCTGGTTATTAAGATTACCCCACTCATAATATATTCTCTCCAGCTCAAGGTGGTCCAATTGTACTAATGCTGGTCTGGCTCCTGGAGACCTCTGCCTTTTAGAATGTAATCTCCCCTGAGCAGGCTCCAGGATGTACATCTGTGCTGGCATCTATACCATGACAGCTAAATTGCATGATCATGGGAACTAGTCTGCCTGACTGCCAAGACACCTGGTCCAAAAGGGGCGGACAATAGGATGGGGTGGCATGCAGGGCCTCGAGTCCCTCAGAGAAAAAGTTGTGTGGAAGCACAGAAAGTGATTATGATGGATGCAACCTGATTCCTTGATTAAGAGACAAGACCCAACAAAGCTCTGTATTCTGGAGTGATTAGAGAATGCCTCTGTGTGATGAGAGGTGGGAGGGATTTGTTAATGGCCTTGAAATGCAGAGACCAAAAGGGCTGCTTCTCTCTCTGAAATGGTTAAGCTGTTCTTGGCTTTGGGGTGCCCACCTGGTCCACCCTGCCAATGTTCGTGGCCTTCATTCCCCCACCCCTCACCACCTTTAATGCCTGCTCTCTCCCTGGGCCAGTATGCTTTCCTCACAGCCTGCCCAGCCTATGGGTCCCCACCACTGACCTGAGTGAAATGGAGGGTCCCACGCTGCCTCCATCCCAGGACTCTTGGCAGTACTCCCCGTTCTGGACTGTCCCGTGGTGGCGACAGGCGGTTCCTGAAGGTGGCAGCAGTCCTGGTGGGGCTGGAGGAGCTGGTGAGTTGAGTCATCAGGCAGAGTGTATAGGAATGCGCCCTCGTCCTGGCCAGCCTTGGGAGCTCTGCATTGATTGAGACCAGAAAGAAAGGTGAGGTGGGACAGAGTGGGCTGGGACTCCCACACTGCCTCTGATTGCTTTCCTGTCTGGAAGGTACCAGAGCTGAGATGGAGACTAATGTGCTTTGAACTTAAGTAGGCACAACATTTCTACTGGTAATTCTAGTCCTAAGTGTGTGGGAAGGCATGAAGTCAAGTGCCCAGGGGTCTATGGGTACAGTCATTTGTATGTCGCTGCAGCTAGTCGGCTAGGTGAGGGTAGGATTCTGAGCAGTCAACACATGGCCCAGAGTAGCTGTAAAAAACAGCAACTAGCTGTTAGGATAACAGCCCTGCAGAGCGAGGTTTTCAGATAGGAATGTTTCTCTTAGGGATCTCCATGTCAGGCTTTCCGTGACTAGAGGCTGGGTTTGAGGAGCTACTGAGAAAATGAGGCTCTGGGGCTCATGAATTAAAAGCAGGAATGGGGAAGGCTAGTTACCTGGTAATCTGGCGACTCGGGGGGTCATATCCATTGCCATGAATGGTCTGCCTCAGCAGGCTATTGGTGCCATCCTGCTAATAAAAAGGTCACTTCAAGAAGTGCAGGTAACTTCACACTGTTCAACTGGATGAGCTGGCTCCCAAGAAGCCCAGGATTCGAGCCTGGAGGGAAGGAAGGCCACTTCCTCTTGGTGTCCCATGCTGGTGCCTCCACACCCAGGAGTACCTTACCTGCCGAAGCTCCCCTGGGCAGTGTTGCTGAGGTTTCGGTCCTGGATAGCTCACTGCAGCTGCAGGGCAGCTTCGATTCACATGGACCCCATTGGCACAGGCCCGTCCATTAATGCCACTGAGGTAGGGCTGCCCGTTGTCTCGGTGGCCTGGGAGTCCTCCCAGTGGCACCATGGTGTATTGGCAGGAGGAAGATAGAAGGGCACTTCGAGGGAAACCCAGGTCTGTAGTGTGTTCTGAAAGAACAGGAGGACAGAGTATGGTTAGACCAAGGAGGCTTGGAGCAGCTTTATAAAAAGTTCTACACAAATGTTAGGGAACTTCTGACTACCCAGGCTCAAATGAGGTAGGCGAGGGGTTAACCCTGCCGAAGGGATGAAGAATATTTCCTTGGAATATTCTTCATGTCACCTACTTCTCCCTAGCATCTATCAGTGGGTAGAAAGAAGGGTGACAAGATATAAGGACAAGAGTTTGGGGAAGGAGATAGTGAGCAAACACAAGGAGCAATATATAGATGAAGCAGGTTGACCATAGATGTTGCCAGTTGAAGTGGATAAAAGATGAATCCCGGAATCAGAGGGAAGGTTCAAAGCAGCCCCAGGACCAGAAAAAGAGGAAACACTCAATTATATTAAGTATGAACGTGAGGTCACCAACTCATCTCATTAAAATAAGTCAAGAAAAGGCTTTCATTCTATAATAAGCATTCTGCAGGGGTTACCGAGAGTGGAAGGAAGAGAAATTCTTCACTGGGTACTGTAGACACATGCTAACTTGGGTGAGGGGAAGGTAGTTAAAAAGGAAAGGAAGAGGGAAGAAAAGGGAAATTGCTTTTTGGTTTTTTTTTTTTTTTCCTGTACTAAAAGAAATAATGTAAAAAAAAAATTATGTATCTCTCTGGCTCATTTATATATATAGAGGACAAACTGACTTGCACTTCCTCATGCTCTCCAGCAGCCCAGGCGTGTGAGAGAACGGTTGGTCTTGGAGTGTTCTGACTCTCTCAGGGACCTCTGGGGGCTGTGGAGCTGGAGCTCCCACAGAGTGAAGCAGAGCTGACCCTGTCCTGGAGGTATTGGCCTCCTTCGTGGACTCCCTTTTGTGCCGACAAGAGTTACTCACTTTGTTTAGACCAGGCCCTCCACAAGCAGAAGGGGATGAAGGCAACGATGATGAGGACGATTGAGCCCAGGACAACACCGACGATGAGATAGGGCAAGTCGCTGGAGCGGGCCACCATGGCCCCGGTACCCATGGGCCGCTCTATGGTCTCAGGGGGTGGCGGCTGCAGTGGGGCCAGTGTCGGTGGTGGAAGACGACCAGAAGACTTGCGAGCTACAATTAGGGATAAAATTCACTTTGGCATCTTTGACATTTCCTTCACAGCAAAAAGCAAATGGGGGTGGTGGTGGACACTGTATCCCAAGGGTGTGGGAAATGGGGAGGGTTGCAAAGTCCCTTATTAAAATGGTGTCCACATTCAGCATGAAATCTTGTCTATTGTGGAATTTGGTACTATTTAAGATGCCTGAGCCTTCTATTTCAGAATATAACCTGAGACATTTGTGATCCAAGTACAAGGTCAAACTAGGTCTTTTAGGCAGAAGTGTGGAGATTTTCTGAGACAGTAGTTGGCAAACTTTTGGGAGAAAACATTTCAAAATGCATGAAACCAGCAAAAGAATTGGGAATGGAAGAACGTGCCCAACAAATTTAGTTCTTCACAGAGAGTAGCGTAAGAGATGAGAAGTACTAGGTGACTGGGAATGAGTATCCTGTTGTGCAGTTTGTGATTATAGATAAGCATATACATAACGCAAGTCAACATTGGAAAATATGCACTTCTACTACCAAAGTGATGAGTCCTGGTGTGGCACTGTAGGATCAGCCTTGGACTGTTAACTACAAGTCGGCGGTTCAAACCCACCAGCCGCCGCTCCTCAGAAACCCCTACAACAGAGACACTGTGACTGTAAACTTGACTCACAGCAGGGAGGTGGGCTTCACTAAGACATCACAGCCCTTGGGTGGTGCAAACAGTTAATGCATTCAGCTTTTAACCAAAAGGTTAGAGGTATAAATGCACCCAGAGGTGCCTCGGAAAAACTGCCTGGTGATCTTATATAATCAGCTAGAAAAAACTCTCTGGAGCATACGTCTACTCTGACACACAGGGTTGCCATGAGCCAGAGTCTCCTTGACTGCAAGTTGTTAGAACAAATACAGTAAGTAGTGAAACGCCGATTCAATGGTCAGAGTAGAGTGTAGACTCCCCACCTAAGTTTTGCTATTACCGGAATGTATCTCTGAACTCCTGCCTCTTTCCCTTGACTTTATGAATAAGTCATTCAATCTCCTGACATCCCCAGGCCTGTCTTGCTAGTATTCTTTACATTTCTCTTTTCCTGCCCCTCACAAACTGGTGGGTCTTCCTAGTTTCTCTCCCTTCTGTACCCTCTTTGCGTAATCTCAGCTGTTCTCATGATCTCAAGAACTCCCAAATCAACGTCCCCCACCTGGGCCCCTTCCCATGACAGGAGACATGTTTCTCATTTGAATACTTGTTGTTTGAACGTCCTAAGACTCAGTTTCCATGTAACTTCACCTTGTTGCTTTCTAATAAGATCTGCTTTTGGTCTTGCCTTCCCCATTTCAATACATGGCAATAGCATCTGTGTAGTACCTCCAGGTTTACTGTAAACCTTTCACGCTGTCTTAGCAACAACACACAATGTCTCCTGGCCCTGACCATATGTCCTTAATTCCTTTTCTTTATTTTGGGTGGCTTCAGTTCTCTCCCCTCAGCTAACTCTTAATATGGCTACCAGTGAGTGACTCCTCTCAATGAACAAATCTTATGATGGCCCTCCCCTGCCTGACATCCTGACAATGTCTTTGGCCTACATCCCACGAGTGTGTGGCCTCCTGCATACATTTCCTCTCAAATTTCCCTTTCAGGCTCCCTGACACCCAACTATCAGGCGCTACCTCCAGCCTTGACCTGTCCCCTTGGCTACATCCCTATTTCCAGCCTGAAGATCTAACCCTTTATGACCAGTGTAAATGTCTTCTTGGTAATGCCTGATACAGGATTTGGGGGGCTGTATAAGTATCTTCACCTCACTTCACTGTACTTAATGAACAAGGGCAGGGAGTGTACACAGGAGGCACTTAAGTGTTTGCTGAATAATTCAGTGCAGAGCTAGAGAAATAACGTTGCTGTCTCCATGATGTTAAGTGCCGTGGAGTCATTTCCGGCTTTTATAGCAACTCTGTCTAGGGTTTCTGAGGAGCAGCTAGTGGGTTTGAACCATTTACCCTGTGTTTATAAGTCCAGTGCTAATCCTACAGTGTCACACCAGAAGTCTCCATATAGGAAATGGCAGTATTACTTTCTTATCACCATTCTTACTCCTTTGTGATCATTTGATAATGCAGATAACAGTATCTATCCACCCAAGCAAGGAGCTCTGGCAGTAGCGTAGTGGTTACAAATTGGGCTGTGAACTGCAAGGTCAGCAGTTTGAAACTACCAGCTTTTCCGCAGGAGAAAGATGAGGTTTTCTGCTCCCGTAAAGATTTACAGCCTCAGAATCCCTGTGCAGGGTCACTAGGAGTCAGAACTGACTCCATGGTACGTAACAACAAGCAATGACTATGTGAATGGAGTCCTGGTATGGTACTATGGATAAGCACTGCACTGGACTGCTAACTGCAAAGTTCACAGTTCAAACCCACCAGCCGCTTCTCGGAAACGCTATCTAGGGTCTCTATGAGACAGAACCAACTTGATGGCACTTAACAAAAACAGCAAAATGCTATATGAATATGTTCAACCTGCCCTTGTGTGGAGAGAGAGCCTGGGCTCAGAGTTAGATAAGCATGACTTGCAGTGTGCCCCACTACTAATTGACTGTTTGACCTTGACCAAACATATAACTTCCTGATGCTCAGGTTCTTCCATCTCCAATGAGGCTGCAGTTAATGTTGAATAAACCAAGCACCGTAAGTACCAAATGTTACTAAAGGAGTAAAGAACTGCTGACCTTGCGGTTTCCAACTTAAGACTGAGTTCTATTCGATGAATTCGTGTATGAGTTAACAAACACCCAGGTTTCCTTGTAGCTGTAATTGTCTTCTCAAAGCAAAGCTATCACAATGGTACCCTGTTGTTTTGCTGTTGACAATTCCAACTCCTAACAACCCTCTAGGTCAGAGTAGAACTGCGTCATAGAGTTCTCTAGGCTTTAATCATTAAGATCACCAGCTCTTTTCCCCCATGAAGTGGCAGGTTCAAATTGCCCATCTTTCAGTTAGCAATCAAACATTGAACCAATGGGTTACCAAGGCTCCTGGATGGTAATATGAGTCACAGGCAAATGAGGAGAAGGTTAAATATGACAAAGTGTACGGATACTCTGAAATTAAGGAGTTTTCCCATCATGGCACAAGGAATAACGGCTTGGCCCTAGTTTGCTGGAAACAGCGAGACAAGATGGCCGAGACCCTACCTTTGGTTTCACAGATCATCACGTTGCTGAACTCACTCTCCCCTCCTTCATTGAAGCACTGCATCTTAATATCGTAGGAGGTTTCTGGCTGCAGGTGGCTGATGGAGTGCCAGTACCTATCCCCTGAAAAGAGTGGAAATGTCACATGTGGGGGGCGTCGCCCCAACCTCACAGGGAGATTCAGACAAGGGCTCTGTACCTGGTACTGGGGACAATTTGGTGCCATTGGAGGAAATGGTCTTGATCCCCACCCAAGCGCCTGCTGTCCCATAGTCATGAGAAGGAAGCATGTCAGCTTAAGAACTTGATGGCCCCAAGTGTGTCATGTGTGAGTCAACGACACAGGGCACATATGCTTCTGCACCCAGGATGGGATTTATGCCTCTGTGGATTTCTCCAACACCCAGGTCCCCCTTCCGGCACCCCAAAGTGGTTCTTACCTTCCACCATATCCTTTTTATAGTCACTATCATTGTCACTGTCTGTGGGTCGATAGTAGATATAAAAGCCATGGATCGGAGTGTTGTTGTTGCTTGCGGGAATATACTATAGGGAATGGAGAGAAAACAAGTGGACAATGGAGCAGAGAAATCATCAGAACCAAAGGAGGACAATTTTACCCCCAGCCTAGAGTCCTGCTAACCTCAAGGTTAGCAGTTCAAACCCACCAGCTGCTACTCAGAAGCTCTGTGAGTTGGAACCTACTCCATGGCACTTAACAACTACAGAGTTTGATTAGCATTGGAAATTTCTGAGGATACACACAATATCCATGAGGTTTTTCTCAAGAGTTCTATGGAGGACATTATTTTAGCCCCAAGATTTTGGAGATGAAAAACACATTTCTCCAAAGACTCAAGTACCCTGTAAATCTTCCTGGGCTCTGTGAGCGTGAGTACTTCTGGCTGAAAAGCGCAACAGTGTTGCGATCCCCTGTGGTGGCTGAGGAAGGACAGGAAGGAGGGTGGCATATCTGAACACAGCAGGCTGCTGGAAGTCTACCAGGATTGGTGCCTTAGACTTCCAGACTACCAGACTGGAATTTAAGGCACCAAAATCAACCAAAAGACCACTAACTGCAGCACCAGGTGATAGATCCCCTCCCCACCTCCAACAACTGAGCTCACAAGGAGAATCCAGCTCCCAGGTATGCAGGCAGAGGAACACTTAGGGGAAGACGTCTTGGGAGACAGGCTGAGGCAGAGGAGTGATTCTTTCCAGCTCCAGCTGCAGGCAGCCAGCTCAGTCCTGACACAAACCCCAGGGCCATCTTCCTGTGGCAGCAGCATCCAGCCCACTTACCATCCACTTGAGCATGATGGTAGTCTCATTAACGGCATCCGTGAAGGTGATGTAGGGGCCTGCCACAGGCCTCTCATACACGCGGCCGCTGTAGCCTGACACCATATATGGCCGGGAGGGGGCGCTGGGCTCGCTCTCTCCCAGCATGTTCAGGGCTCGGACTCGGAACTTGTAGGAGGTGCCTGGTGAGCAAGACAGATGCTCACTGAGCCCAGAGGTGGGAAGCAACTTTGGATTACCCCACTGCCCATCAAGGCCCAGGACCAGAGGGTTCTTCTGGGCAACAACACATCCTCAAAGGACTCACATCCTCATCCCAAAGAAAAGGGCTCTGGACCTTCTTATGGATAGAGAAAGAAAGGGCTGTGGGTCTCAGGTAGACACAAGGAGGATGCATGTTAATCTCCCAGTGGATGGAGGGAAGGGTGTCCAAAGTTCCCGTCCTCCCTCTCCTCCGAGTGGTCAGTGGAAGAGTCGGGGGTCCTGTGGACTCACCTTTCTCTAGGCCTGTGATCTCCACGGAGAGCCGGGAGGGTGGGATGGCACTGGTATCCAGAATCCAGTCCCCCACTTTCTTCAGCTTCTTGTACTCCACACGGAAGGACTGGATCGGGAACCCACCATTCCCACGAGGAATCCAGGTCACATACACGGACGTCTCAGAGGCCATGGAGATGGTGGGCCTGTCTGGAGCTTCTGGGGCTAAGAAAGACCAGACACAACAGGGAAGGATGCAGAAGGCAGGTGCACAGAGAGATGATTGTTGTGTTCTGACGAGACTCGCCAACTCCTGACAACCCCCAGCC
Organism: Chrysochloris asiatica; assembly: GCF_000296735.1. Lineage (NCBI taxonomy): Eukaryota > Metazoa > Chordata > Mammalia > Afrosoricida > Chrysochloridae > Chrysochloris > Chrysochloris asiatica. The sequence goes on from NW_006408579.1 coordinate 13,279,507, forward strand.
CTCCACGCCACTGCTGGTTGGATCACCCACTGGTGTGCCACCCCTTAAGTTCAGATTTCTTCAAGGAAATCTGAAGCCAGGAAGTGGCAGGCCAGAGGGTCAGCAGCTCTCTCCTCCACTGAATGCTCACTGGACCCACAAAGCCACTAACCCATGTCAGACTCCTCTTTCATTGGTAAAAACTCCAATCTTGGTTTTCTCATTGTGGTGAACTGGGAAGATCCCAGGAAAATGCCACAAGGGCCCCTAGACCCATGGAACCAAGACTCTACTTGACCTGCAGAACCAGGGCATTGGACGCAGTGGACCTGGCTTCCAGTTTTTTGAATGTTGCTCACAACCACCCCCAGCCCCATGCTACCTCCTGGCTTACGAGAGAGGCGGCTGTGGTCCGGCTGGCTGCTACTCTGGGGGCTGGCTCCGGGGTCATCTCTCTGGATCTGTTGTTCCTTGCTGGCCACAATCTCAGGTTTGGGACGCCGTCCTGGATGGAAATAGGTTGAGATCAACAAGGGAGGGAGAGGGCATTCGATCTCCCTCTTCACAGAGTTGTTTTTGCCAAGGCACGTGCCAGGGTGATGTCAATAAGAATAAAACTGAGCATGTGGTTCGAGTCCTAGCTTCAGCCGACTCTGCCATGGTATTGTTGCTGGTCCCTGTGTAAGAGATGGACAAAGAGTGACTCTTCCAATGAAAGGTGTGGCCTGAACCAAGAGAGGCAGGAGCTGAAAGGAAAGGTGATGTCCAAGGTGAATAGCTGGGGCAAGGTGAGCAGGGCTCCCACCTGTGTCTGCTAGGACTTGCTCAGGCTCACGGAAACACCAGACTGGGGACAACGTGTGACTCTTACCAGTTCGGAAGGTGACCATGGCTGTCTGGCCCTCGCCCGCACAGTTGTAGGCAGCCATCTCCACTTCATACAGACTCCCGGGATCAAGTCGGCTGAGAGTCAGGCGGTGCTGGCTGGCTGGGATGCCGGAGATGGTCCAGTCATCAGAGGTATTTGTAACCTGCTGGAGAAGGTGGCCTGTATGAGAACCAGCATCCCTACTTGGATCTACACATGGGCTGTGGTTTATGAAGTAAGCAAAAACAGTCCAAGAGGGCAGGGAGGGAAGGAAAGGAGTGGGCGGGTAGGGGGCAGAGCCTGACTGTCCCTCATCCTCACTGCAACAGTAGAGCCAGGCTCCCTGGCACCTATTGTATGATGCCTCAACGGAAAACTCAGCGGCTACTGTCAGAGGCCTGACTGGAATCGTTGAAAGCTTCTCTGAAGACCTTGTGCTTAGGAGACTCTCTAAATTGAAACTCTCTTACTCCTTGCTCTATTGGAATCAAACACAATTCCTTCCATTTACATCGTAATACGATGATGATGAGACAAGAGTAGCAGCGGCAGAAATACCACTTGCTCAGTGCTCACTATGCACTAGGCCCTGAACTGAGCACTTTCTATACGGTGCCTCATTTTTCCTCATAGCCCTGTTCACAAATGAGAGCTGAGTCATTTGCCCAAGATCATGCCACTAATGAGCAGAGACACCATGACTTCACTCTAAAGTGCATGGCTCATAATCATAACCTATCCTGGAAAGAAAAAGAGTCAGAGCCAGAAAGACTTGGGTTCAAATCCTGGTTGTGCAACTATGAGAAAGTTCCCTAATTGGTCAGTCAGCTAGACTTTTTGTTTCTGTTGTTGTTGGTTGCCTCTGACTCAGGGCGACCCCGTGGACAACAAACTGCATGAGAGCTGCCTGTCCCATGCCATCTTCACGTCATTGGTGTGCTCCTATCCACTGTGCTCAGTGGGTATCTCCAGTGCCTTCTAACTTAGGGGCACACCTTCCAGAACCATGTTGTTCTTGTTCAAGTGCTGTCGAGTCAGTTCCCACTCATAGCGACCCAGTTTAAGGTTTCCAAGGAGTGGCTGGTGAGTTTGAACCTTGCAGTTCAAACTGACCTTGCAGTCTAGTGCTTATCCTACAGTGGCATTTTAGGACTCTAAAGAGACAATATTTTGTTATGATCCACAGGGTTTTTTCATTGGCTAATTTTGGGAAATAGATAGCCAGGCCATTCTGCCTAGTCTGCCTCAGTCTGAAAGTTCCTCTGAACCCTATCCATCTGATCCTGGTGGTACTTGAAATACCGGTTGCGTAATTTCCAGCATCACAGCAATATGTAAGCTACCACACATAGATGAGTGATGGTTTCATTTCTAGAACAGGGCAAAGAAGGCCTCTCAAGTTATTCTGAGGATTAAATTTGGTGGCACAGGTAAAGTAACTAACATTTATGAACTGTCACAAAATAGGTTTCTAACGTATGCCTGTCCCCTCTCTTGACATCCCCACATCCTTCACCCTGTGAAGTGTCTGCCGTTTCAATCCCCACCTTTCTCTCTCTCTCTTTTTTCTTTCGCTCGTTGGCCTCAGACCTTGTTCAGGATTTAAAAACTGTGGACAAACTATAACTTTCATGAATGAGTTTTTCATAGCTTTGAGTCTCTAGTCCTTTAAATGAAAAAGGAAAACAGAGGAGTTCCATGTCTCCCCAAAAGTGATGCTGAAAGGCTGCCTGCCTCATCTCACCCCCACTTCACCTCTCAGGACAAAAGACTCAATATGCTCTCAGCTACTAGCCAAAAGGCCCACCCAGAGGCATCTCAGAAGAAAGACCTGGCGATCTGTAGAAACATCAGCCCTGGAAAATTCTATGGAGCACAGTTCCACTCTGACACACATGGGGTCACCATGAGTTGGGAGTAGAATTGACAGTGTCTGTGTTTTTGGTGTGCGTCTCAGAGAGCCTGCTGGAAAGTGAGGCTGTGGTTTGCTGAGGGAAGCAAACAGCTGCTAGGAAGAGCTTTTATCCCCAAGTCGAATATTCAAAAGGGGAACAAAACCTACCATTCAAGAAACAGGGATGGTCTGGGCTCATTAAAGTAAGGTTTCCAGGATGTGTTCCAAGGGGAGAAGCTTTACAAACTGAGACTCCCCAGAGAAGCTGGAAACCCAAACACAGTAGCCCAGGGTCTGCAGATGGACCAAGAAGTGAAGCCGGCTTCACACACTTGAAAAAGTGAAAATTAGCCAAATGATTAGTCCCAGTCCCCAGCAAGAGAATGGGGATGGAAAAACACCAAACAAACGCTGACTTCTGATTTCAAAATCCTTTCTTGTGAGATGGTGTTTAGGACATGTTAGTCCTGCATGAAAGGAACTGCTTTCAAGACATAATTTCTGCCCTGGCAACATCCATCCACCAGCCCCAAGAGCCCCAGAGGCCAGAGTCTAATTGGAGCCAGACACAGCAGGGGCTTGGTCCTCTTGCTTCCTCCACCCCCAGCCCCAGCCCTGGGCCCAGTAATGAAAATACAGAATGGAAGGGTCATTAGTCACTGTCATAGGCACTGTGAGGGTGACTCGGCTGCAGCCAGCCACTTCCGGACCCCCACGCCTGGTTTTTGCCAGCCTGTCTCTTGGTGAGGCTATTTTGTGGCCACCTATTGGCCTGAAAAATATTATTTTTGCTATCACACTGATTCTTGTCTCCTGGGGCCAAGGGTATTTGGCCTGTCTTGATTTTTGTCTACAACTCTGTGATGGAGGTATCCAGTTACATGAGAGGTAAGGGTTAGTACCAGGCCTACCCATAACCTAGGCTGAACAATGCAACTTTTCATTAACTCATTCACCAATGGGCGAGGGGTAATGAAGAACTGTAAACTGTGCCCCTCGCTCCACCTGGACAAGCAACTGAGAGACAGGATGGGATGTTCTGCTTTAGGTGTGTCTCTAGGGACTTGTCTGGACCCAAGGGAGCATGTAAAAGAAAAGAACAAAAGAAGAAGGACCAGCAGGGTCCAAGGTAGGACAAACAGCTTCCTCACAGCCAAACTTTTCATCATGCAGGGGAGGGAGAGGGGAGAAAAGTGGATCAAGGTTTCTGACACATTCATCTATTTTCTACCAAGAATATTTTTTATATGACAATAATATAAATGCATGCTGAAATCCTATATTTTATAATACAGGTTATTATTTGGAGTCCTGGTGTGGCACCGAACTCCTAACCACAAGATTGGTGCTTCAAGCTCACCAGCCACTCTTTGGAAACCCTATACAGGATTGCTATCAGTTGGAACTGACTTGACAGCATTTAACAACAACAGCATTTTTTACTAAGTGAAAATTTTAAATCCATTTAAGGACAGTGATTTCCAACTGAAAGATTGACCGTTCAAATCCACCCAGAGGCACCTCATAAGACAGGTCTGACACTCTGCTCATGAAAAAGCAGCTACTGAAGACACTCTGGAGCACACTTCTACTTGAAGGCAACTGCTTACTGGCTAATGGCTTTAGGAAGACTCAATGTTTTTTAGCACATTTTCTTATAGCATAGTGGTTATGAATTGGGCTGCGAACTGCAAGGTAATCAGTTTGAAACTACCAACTGCTCCGCGGGAGAAAGATGAGGCGTTCTGCTCCCATAAAGATTTACAGCCTCAGAAACCCTGTTCAGGGTTGCTATGGGTCGGCACATAACAACAACAACAATCCTCTGTGGAGTAACAGCCAAGCCTCCAGGGAGGGCAGCCAAGTGGCCTCCCCATCCTGGTATCCAAGAGGATGGGGATGGACCAGCACTGTTCATGCATCCGGAATCAGCCAAAGAAGCCCTCCTTGACAGCACCCAGAACATTCACCTGGACAGAGCTCCTTCTGTCAGAGAAATAGCTGAGAGCTAAACAACACAGTGTGCTTTCAGCTCAAATGCCTACTTGTCAACCCCGAACCATGATGAAGTCTGAGAACTGAGGGGGTATTTTACAACCATCAGAGAAAACACTTGTTCACAAATATCTGTCTGTGTTTTCCTGGCTTTGGAATGAGCTACCCATGCCAGAATTCCTGCAGGTATGTACCTACCAGAGTTTACTTTGGTTCAAAAGCAAAGCACAACAACAACATCAACAACAAATGACAGGAAAGAGGTGAGAATAAGCCATGGTTCACAGGGTTGTAGTTGTTAAGTGTGGTCGAGGTGGTTCCGACTCCTAGTGACCCTGTATTGGGTTTCCGAGGAGCAGCTGGTGGCTTTAAACTGCCAGCCTTGTGGTTAGGTTCACAGAGAGATGGCCCTAATTTCTCCTCTAGGACTAGGAGTTGATGTTACTAGCTCCTGGCAAAGAAATACAGAGAGCCCAGACCTGAAGGTACAAGGCTCTTGCATAGGTCTGTGTTTGGTGGTGACTCGGAATAAAGGTGTGGCAACTGACTTCAAAAATACCAAAGCCAGGAACAACTGAATGGAGCAGCTCTACTCTGCCACAAATGGGCTTGCCATGAGTTGCAACCAATTCGAGAGTACATTTTCTGTTTGGGTTATGGCCCCATATGTCCATCTCACAGCCAGGTTCCTGGGCAGCGTTAGGAATGACACTAGAGGAGGCGGGAGAGAGTTCATGATCAGTGGAGAGGCTCTGGCTCAGCATCACAGAGAGCAGGCTGTGCACGGCAGGTGGCAGCCCAGACCAGGGACCTTATTTACATACCTTTCGGTGTTTCACCACATAGTAGAGGATGGGCGCCCGGCCACCGCCCTCATGCCGAGGCCGCCACACTAGCTCATACGAGTCAGTTTTGGATGTCCGAGGTGAGCTCAGGATGATGGGGGCCTCAGCAGGAGCGACCTGGCCCTTGTCTCCCGGGCATGGTGGGGAAGCAGGTTGCACTGATGTTGAGGGCCCAGGGAGACCCGTGTGCCCCCTCAGCATCTGGTCAGGGCTGCCGGCTCTGGAAAGTGGCACGGCAGGTGTGGCCATTTCTGCCTTAGCATCTCGCCACGGTTTTAGGGTTGTGCCTGGAGGACCAAGCAGGAGAGAGAAGAGAAGGGATAGGCATATTAGTCACTGTTGTTAGTTTATCTACTGAGAGAGAAAACTAGGAAAGAAATGTGAAAGAAGGGGCAGAAGGAATCCCTCATGCTTAGGATCTGGGGTGACCATCACCTACTAGGGACATAGCCAGGCTTGGTGGGAAGCGATGCTGATGCCCTGAAGCTCTGAGGTGATGGACAAGCTTCTCTGAGACACACCTCTTTTCCTGAGTCTAGTTTGTGCCTGAGGTACAGGACCCCTACACGTCATTAATTCTTACATCCAGGTTGGATATGGGAACATGCTGTTTCTCTGTGGGGTTTTAACAACATGATACAATGTGGGCCTTTCCCTCTGCTACTGAAGAAATGTGGACAAGCAAGCTGGGATGGCAGCTGCAGCTCTCCTCTCTCAGAAATCCCCACAAACTCCACCAACACCTGTCTCTCCTCTACCCAACCTTCTACACAACAGGATGTTGGCACCTGATGGTGAGTCAGTATTTTATTAGTCATTGTATTTTTCTCCAGTTGCTTTCTTGGTAGGTCCTGCCTCCTTGATACGAAGCCTCTCGAGTGTCTACGCCTTGTCACATTTCTCTGCATCCCCCACGTTACTTTGTTGAGAACACAGTAGCTGTGCACTTACTATAGGTACCAACTGAAATGAATCAAGCTGAGAACGACAGACTTGCTTTGTTTCAGAGTAGTTGCCAAATTGGGTTCCATGGAATCCAAGGGAACCACAGATTCTGCAAACTAATTTTTTGAAAATTTAAAATATATGTGCTTGCTTCAGCAGCACATATACTAAAATTGGAATGATCCAGAGAAGATTAGCATGCCCCTGTGCAAGGACGACACAAAAATTCTTAAAAACACTCCCTACTTTTCAAAATGTTCTGTTAAATATGTATGTATATATATACACACACACAGTAATTGAATCATGAGCAAATTTTTCTAAGTTACTTCTGACTTACGCAAAAGTTAATATAAACTCGAACTACTTTTATTTCCTTTACTTATTGGGGCTGTACTCACCTGGCCTGGCGGTCCTCAGCTGGACCACAGCGTGGGCACTCCCAACCTCATTCTCGGCCATGCACTGGTAGACACCTTCGTCCTCGGGCCCCACACTGACCACGCGGAGGGCTCTGCGGGACAGGCGGAGGCGATGGCTGGGGGTGAGGGGTATGGCATTCCTTAGCCACAGCACAGAGGGTGGAGGGTTCCCGCGAACCTCACAACTGAGTTTGGCACTCTGGCCCCATGGGATGAGCAGCTGGGACAGCTCCATGGTGACCTCGGGAGGTTCTGTAGGAAACCAAAGTGGAGTGAGAAGGATGGCTCTTCCCTTCCTCAGTTGTCAGGGGAGCAACCTTCTTTCCTGGCTGCTGGTATCCATCCCTCAGGGGAAGGGGTAGAGGGAAAGAAAGATGTTAGAGTCCTGGCAGGGAAGGGAATGAAGATGTTGCCAGGACCCGGTGGTACACAACTGTGATTTTCCATGAACTTCCTGAGCCTCAGAGAGAAGGTTGGGGAGAAGGAGAAGGCCAGCAAGAGGCACTCACCAAACACCTGGACGTTGTAGAGGATGACTGCTGCCCCAGGCTCCCCAACCCCATTGTCGGCCATACAGCGGTAGGTCCCTGAGTCCTCTTCACTGGTGGTGTCAATGAGGAGGTTGCTCAGCAGGAAGCGTGTTTTGTTGTAGCCAGCTACACTGGACCCGTCCTTGGCCCAAGTGACCTGCGGGGGTGGGATCCCACTGGCCACACACTCCAGGATGAGACTCTGCCCCTTGGTGACAATGATGGTCTGGGCCTCCGGGGGATAAATGATGCGGGCAGCCTCTGCGGTGGAGCCTGGAGCGGTATAGAAGGTAGAGTCTGTGGGACCCAAACTTCATGCAAAGGGTGCCCTCCTGCCCTTTTGTGTGTGTGTGTGTGTGTGTGTGTGTGTGTGAGGTAGCCCCATCTATGTAAAGTGGACATGTCCCTCAATTCCCCTGAACCTTGGTTTCCTTATCTGAAAAAAGGAATTCTGAGTCCTGTTCTAAGTGATAAATGGGAAAATACCACAGTAGAGTATCATCACTGGAGTGCCTGACTGTTAACTGAAAGACCGGTAGTTCAAACCCACCTGTGGGCCCATAGAAGAAAAGATCTGGCAGTCTGCTTAATAAAAATTAATAACAAAACAAAACAAAATCCCAAACCCATTGGCATCCAGTTGATTTCAACTCACAGCAATCCAGTAGAACAGAATCAAACTGCTCCATACAGTTTCTAAGGCTATAAAGCTTTATGGAAGCAGAAGGCCACGTCTTTATCCTGAGGAATGGCTGGTGTGCTCAAGGTGCTGACGTTTCAGTTACCAGTAAGGCACTTAACTACTGCAGCTCTCTCCATAAAAAAAATTAAAGTCTAAGAAATTCCATGGGCAGTTCCGTTTTCTCCTACAGGGTCACGATGAGTCAGCATCAACTTGATGACCCCCACTAACAACAACAGCGTGTCATCCACACTTGAAGTAAATACATTTAACTTGGTGTGTTTGCAAAGAGGGAACGATGAAGAATGTGGGAAGACAAAGAGAAACAATTTAAATGGTGCAGGTGATTTTTCCTGCATGCCTTCTGTAAGTGCATTCTGGGGCCCAGGTTAGGATATCAGATCCACAGGTCTGAGTTCCCAAGTGCCAACAACTCTACAAATGCATGCCAGCTACTTCATCAGGTGCTCAGTGGAAGAAGCAGAGGTGTTTATCCAGCACTGGGGGAGAAACTACATAGAACTCATTGAAAGGCATGTTCATTTCTGACACATGCTGTCCTTGGGACCTACAAGGAGCATGCTGGTTGTGTGAACTTGGCTTTATGTGCCAAGCTGGACATAAAGTTTTGAGTTTTATGAGACTTGGAACCTCAACAATTTGGGATGTCTTCTTTAAGAAAAAGAATACCAAATCACAAATAAAAAACTAGACATAGAGGGCCCGAGAAAGTAGCAAACCACTGAAATTTTGCATCATTAGCTTCATGGTGAATTCACCTAACTTTCAAATGTAACACTCCACTGACTATGCCAAGAGCCGGAGTAAATGCTCAGGAATAGTGGTTTCCCTATTAATGGGGAGGTGCAGCCATCATGAGTGTTCCTGTGAGGGAGGGATTGGGCTGCTGTGGGCCCAGCCCCATCTCATTTAGGGTAGAGCAGGGAGCCTGAGGCCTTGCCTCCATGTACAAACACACCCTCATCTTAACTCTGCATATGCTGCATAGTTAGTGGAGTGTCAGACTTCGCCACACCAGTACACAAATTCTATTTTGCACAAACTTTTTGAAGCCCCTTGTATACAATGAAGGAAATCTCTAACAGCAGGCAAGGGATGACTCCCACAGTGCTGATGTAACCAGTAAGCACAGCCACCCACTACAGCCAGACCAGGAGCTGTGAGAAGTGGCACTGGGCCAGCCAGAGGAGCAAACCCTTGGACTCTGGTTCCAGATGCCCCAGTGATCTGTGCCCAGGGTCACCCCCTACCCCTGGGAAAGAGAGCTGGTGCTTTGACTGAGGCCCCCCTGCCCAACCATCAACAGGGCCCCTCCACCAGGAGTGAGGTCCTGGCCCTTACGGCGCACTCGCAGCCTGTCGCTGGAGCCAGAGGTTTTCACTTCCTGGGTCACCGGGTTGTAGGCTGCGCACTTGTACATGCCCTCATCCTCCTGGCTGGCATTCACAATCTGGAGGTTCCCCGATGGCATGATCAGGTAGTTATCTGTGGAAAGCGCATGGTGAAGGTGAGTAATACGGAGATTAATTTGGGCCCAGAATATTGCACTCAGCACCACCTTCTTAGTGTTATCCACAAAGGCAAGGGATCAGGGAACAGGAAGGGCTGCAGCCAGGAGCTGACATACACCTTAGTCTCAACAAGCCCAACCTAGAATGATTCTTCCTCATTAAGATTTTGCTGTGAATGAGGCTGATGAGCCAGGGAGAGGAACCCCAGGGAGAGGAACTAACTAACACACCAGCTAACAAACTGGGTGACTAACCCCCTGAGTTAGTAAACAGGTCTGTAGAAGAGAAGTTTATACTTTCAAGAAAGCAGGGTTCAGGTGAAAAAGATGCAGGATTTGGGGTCAGCCAGACCTGGGCTCAAGCTCTGGACCTGCCAGGTACTCATTGTATGATGCTGGGTAAGTTAATGAACCTCTCTGACCCTGCTTTCTTGTTTGTGAAATGGAATGATGCATTCTATTGTAGGGCTTGAGGGGACCCTGCTACACATTTAGGCGATGAGATGGCAATTCTTGTAAGCCACCAGGAAGGAGGGACCTGGCTTCGACCTGCTTCTCAGTCTCTGAGCCATCCTCACTACTGGATCTGTCACTGGACAGGAATATTCTAACCTCAAATCACTGCTCTCTTTACGACATCCAATGTACCCCCCTGCTCCCCTGATGCACTGCTGGTCTGTGGGACTTTGTCTTCTTTTTCTTGAGGGACACTATAGCTGGGAGGTCCTAGGTATGATCAGGCCTGTGAAACAGGAGGCAGAGTCTCAGCCTCTGGACACCAGCATTCAGCTTCCTGCCAGGCAAAGCACTTCCTGTCAGTTTGGTAGCTGACCTGAGAACCATGTCATCCTAGACAGTCCAGTGTCTGCCTGCCGCTGGGTGTCCCCACGTGTGCTCTATTTGGACAAGGGCCGCATCAAGCAGGGATAGCCCTAGACCCTTGTGGGGCACTAATGTTCCTCTCTACTCAGTTTCTTGTTATTTCTGAGGAGAAGGTTAGGGTTTTTACCTTTTTTTAAAAGTCATTTTCTTTATTTTCCAAATTTTCTATAATGAATATATATTCTTTTCAGAACTAGAAACAGTTAGTGAAAATATTTTAAAATTTATAAAACTATCTTAACAGGTATACATCTTGAGCTGTGGAGTCAAATAAATAGATTCTACTTGGCCCCAAACGCAGGTACAAGTGTGTAAAGAAGCTGACCCTTTCTGGAGGGGTAGTCTCCCCTGAACCCCAGTACCGTGTAAACCAAAGCCTGGCCCACTCTGGCCCGGCTGCTGTGTCCACTGCGGGCTGGGCAGGGAGGGCCAGGTGCTGTGTTAGCTGCGATGACTGTTATTAGGAAAATGGAGAAAATGACAAAACTAAGTTCTGCTGAAAAGACTGCTCCGCTGTGTGAGGAACAGTTTCACGGGGCATCCTGAAGCTCTGGGAATGGCTAGGTTGGCCAGGAAGTCTTCTGTATGTGGTTGTGGGAGTGAGTATGCAGGGAAGAAACTGGAACTAGGTGCTGAGCACCCTGATCAAATGGCAGCAGTTTGGTAACACCTTCCAGGGTTCTCAAAGGGTGACATAATGGGGCAGAGGGCCTCCACAGTGGAAGCCAACTCCCTTAGCCATCTATAGAGCTAAACATCAAGAAGGAAGTAGTGTGAGGAATGGCGCTATCGGCGTGTTTAGGGGGCTTTGGTGGTAGCAGCTTTGTTGGGCTTCCCTCCTGACTTGGGGCCCTGCCCTGTTCACTCACCTCGAGAGGCCTCCAGCCACTCCTGTTTGACACTGTATCGGACCTGGGCCTTCGGATGGCTCTCTGGGAGGTGGCAGGCAATGACTGCTGTGTTCCCTTCATCTACTTCAATCACATGCTGCACGTCCAGCTTGAAGTCCTGGAGGTCTGTGGAGACAAGGGGAGCTGCTGGCTGAGCCTTCATTTCATGGTGGAGAGTCAGTGCCATGGGATCTTTATGTCACATAAACAGGTCACATAAACAACTACAGAAGTTAACACACTGGAAATTGTCAAGGACGGGTGGTCTCCATAGGAGCTTACAGAATAGAATGTGCATGGTGGCATGGGCTGAGCACTGCCCGGGGCTGGAGTGAGTAGACTGGGGGAAAGAATGTCATCAGGAGGTGTCTCCGACATGGGCCTGCCCTTTTTGGTATGCTGAGACAGGATGGGGGCGAGCTGGCAGTGCTGGTCGGCCCTACTCAACCAGGCTGGGAGTGGGGTCACTACCAAAGCATCAACGTCCTGGCACAGCTGTGGAGACTTAGCTAAGACTTCTGGAGAAGGTTTGGAGGGAAGAGTGAAAGAGAATGCTGATGTCTTTTCTCCTATTCAATCAAGAACAACCCTCCCAAATCCTCCTCAGACATTCACAGCAGAAAGTACCAGGTCTGAGATTCCATCCAAGGCCACCATGGTTGTAACCAGAAGCTGACTCCTGTGAACAAGGAGTTTCGCTCAATGCCATGGACAACCTAGTGGATGGCCCAGGGATCTGTGGATGCTCTAAGGGTTTCTGAAGGCAAGGAAAGTTCTCTTGTCCAACAGGAATCACCCTGTGTGGCTTAACGGCAGTGGAAAGTGGGGGAGCTTCCTGACAACGGGCTTTGGCTTCCACATAGTCTCTGGCAATATTGTCACTGGGTTTCCCTACTCAGCTTAGTGACGGGGAGCCTGGGATCTAAACTGGAAGAGGGTGGACATCCATCTGGAACCAGAGCAGAATATTTCCCAACAACCCAACAGTCCAAACAACAAAACTCTCTTTGTATGAGCCAAATCACTGATGTTGCTGAACAGAACAGGGACCATTTGTGCCAACAAAACCGCATTCCATATTAGGTTTTCAGGATCATGGCTGAATTTAAGAGAAGAATTAAAAACTAATGTGGAGTAAGATAAGAGAGATGAAAATGTTTATGTCTTATGATTTTTCTTCATAAAGTGACTTACAAAGCCCTGAAAGCATTCTCTCTGAATGATGACCACACCAAATTCTGCTCAGCTCCTGATACCATCAGAGCGAACAGCAGTTTCATGGCAGGTTTCCACTGGAGAGCCAGAGGAGGCAACAAGGACAGGCAGGAGTTAGGTTTCACACAGAAGACGAGAGAGAATTACCAACAACCAGCTACTGTCACCACAAGAGATTTTATTTCATGGAACTTTCCAGAAGCTCTCCATCAAGTCAAGTCAGGACAGGAAAACTTTTTGTTTTTCCTGAAAGGATCCTAGTTCCTTGGCTTATAATGCTGGATTGTGTATACGTGCCTCGTCCAGGGCCTGGCCCCAGCAGGCACTGAGTAAATGTCGAATGAATTAAATGAGTGAATATCTTGGAAGCAGGACCATTTCTGTTGCCTATGAACTCAAATGCCCTGGTTTAATATGGTCTACACAGTGAGATCAAAGACAAGGGTGTAACACAACAAATGTTCTGTGAACATTTTATCTAAGTATGGCCAATGGAAACTATTGTGAAAATAGAACGTTTCTTGAGAAGTTATGCTAAGGTTCCAGGAGACGGGTGAAGTTGTTCTAATAAACGTGGAGTAAGACATACATGCTGTTCACGGAGCTGTGTGGTAAAAATGATGACAGACTCCCCAATTGAATTCACTCTTTCTACTGGTCCATTGTCACTCAGGCTGACCAAGCAAGGAGCCTGGGTCAAAGTGAGACTTCTCGCATATGCCTGCCTTTTGCTGGGTATATATCTTGGGTTTTTAAATAGTCATTTCATCATTATTTAATTTTATGTATGTGATATTGGACCTTAACTAAATTACAAATTCCTGGTGGGCAACCCAAGAATTTTGCACCCAGGTCCCAAGCCCACTGTACAGTACTGAAAATGTAGCAATTCTCTCCAAATCCTTACTGAATGAAGGCTAGGCCCAAGGTCAGCTTCAGAGGTGTGCAACCTATGTAGTTCACAGAGCCTTGCTCTTGGAACACGCCTGGTTGAATGTTCTGCTGTCACCATCTTAAAATTCTTAATTCACTTTTTAACTAGGGGCACTGTCATTTGCATTTTGCACTGGGCCCCTTGAATTATGTAGCCAATTCTGGTTGAGTCTCTCAGCTAAGACAGCTCTGAGCTTTCTCTCAGAGAGGAGGGTTTGGACCAGGAAAGAAAGTTGATGGCCTGTGCTCCATGTGTTGTGGCTAAATCTTGGTAACTCTGCTTTTTCAAAAGCTACACACTTAAAACGAAGCAAAACACCCAAGTCCCTAATATTCCTTCAGGACCATGCTTGTCATGTCAAGAGGCTCCCCAAAGCACGTGGTGAGCAACTGAATCATCAGGGGTATCAGGAAAAGTCCTCATTCACCGAGAAGTACTCTCCTGCATGCTCTAATAAACCCAAAACTGCTCCACAAAGGGCTTCTTTGCTGCTGCTTCTTTACATCACTCTAAGGAAATTCGCCTCAGGCAAGAATAGACTTACTTAAACCTAGCAGATCTTTCTGCAAGAAAAGATGTAAGCCACTGAAATGGGTTTGGCACCAGAATGCCATCTCCATGTCAATGGCCCCAGGCTCCCACCCTACTGTTAATTAAGGGCTTATCTAGACCCTGCGCACTGTTCCACACCCCCACCACAACCTCCTCTGGCCCCTCTAAGCTCTTCTGCACTCTCTGACAACTGTTCTGTTCAAAACAGAAGGCTGTGTTATGGGGGAGGCACACGGTCATCCCAAAGCCCGATGGCCCTTCTGTTCTGATGCCAACATGTGCACAACAGCCCATGTGAGCAGGACCAAGGGAGCCCCAGCTGGGCATCCAGCTCCCCACAAGACTGGCAGGCGAGTCTTCCTGGCTTCAAAACAAGCAGCAGTTGGGTCTTTGGCTCTGTCCCTTCCATGTGCCTCCTAAGCTTAAGCCTTAGCTGTTACTTCACTAGACAAACACTCCCAATTTGGCTGTTGGAGCAAAGCTTGAATTTCCCTAAGGGATCAAAGGCAGAGTAATGAAGTGATGAATGAGCTGAAAATCGGAGCACCCCCCTTTCCAAGTGTTTTTGGGTCGGAAGGAGGCCAGGAAGGGCGGAGACTCCATGATCAATATCAGCCTAGGCAGCCATCAGACAGGCAGATGCAGAGGGGAGCGCTAGTTGGCCACATATGAAGGGAACCAGTCTGTTCCCAGGCCCCTTTGTCTGCAAAGCCAGTTTCCTGGCTGCATCCTTGGACAGCTCAGCTGGCTTTACTGGGATGAGGTTATCAGGCTTCCCTGCAGAACCACGGATCAAGTTTCATAGGGAAACGGTTTGACAGGACACCTGTCCTTACTGTTGGCTAGCGTGTTTGAGAAATCCATTAGAGGAATGTTTTTGCAACTTTAATCCTCTTACCTTCCCTCACACCCCTCCTTTGCACCCTGTCTTGGTACATTCTTCCAGCTACTTTATTAACTTGTCCACATTAATCAAATGCCAATAGGCCAACTCTTACTGTTTCTCCACTCTCCACATATCAGGAGTCCTGGTCTTGGGGGCCATATCTGAGCTTACTGACCTTCTTTTCTTGTCACAGAACTTAGTGCTTTCTGAGAAGACCCCAAATGTTTTCGATGACATATAGAACCCTGCCCGTCTAGGGAGTCAATTTCTTAAGGGAAGATGTATGAGGGGTCTTCGAAAAGTTCACAGAAAAATTCCATTATGTTTCATTCCATTTTTCCACAGACTTCTCGAATCCCCTGGTATATTCTAATATATTACTTTTAGGGAAGCCCTGGGGATACAAATTACAGAGATCTGTTCATATACAAAGCATGTGATGTGTTCTGTGTTTCTTGTTCAGGTACACAGCCTCTTTCCACAGTAACGATGGAGATGAATAAAAGACTCTTAGAAGCATAAGGAAGATGCTGTCACCAGGATCTTATGCAAAACTACATCTGGACAAATTTTATTTCAAGCCCTATTTTACACTTCTTTCACCTCACCCTGTAATATTAAGCCTTTCTTTACTCATAAAGGTTCAGCAGAACGATGCCTCAACTTCTTTTATAGCCTTCCTTTACTCACAATGGTTCAGTAGATGCATCAAATCACAATCCTTTCTGTACACTTGTATATTTTCAGAACATGGGACCAGGCGGTGTAGTGGGTTACATACATGTTGGCCTGCTAGCTGCATGGTTCGTATCCACAGAAGAAAGATGAGGCTTTCTGTTCTGTAGAGATCTGCAGCCTCTGAAACATCTTTGAGTTGGAACCAACTCAATGGCACACAACAACAACATCCACCTGAATTTCTAGAAACTGAGAAACTGTATACTTCCAGTTACAGGGTTTAAGCTACAGTTGTGTCCCTGCAAATTATACACTGTGTGTTCCATAAACCTAATCATCACTGCCAAGGGGTCTCTTCTTTTCCCCGAGTCCTCCTTTAGGCTGCAAATCACAGCTCAATTCTGTTAAAGTAAGAAGTTGGGTAAGATGGAACCTTCGATGTATCCCCAGGAAGATAGATCTCTCTCTCCAGGAAGGAGCTCAGTTGGACACTGAAAAGGAGTTTAGTATGTTTTGTTTCACCATTATAAAATAATAATAATTTCAAGGAGTCTTGGTGTGGTTCTCTAGGATCAGCCAGCACTGGACTGCTAACCTCAAGGTTGGTGGTTCAACCACACTAGTAGCTCCTCAGAAACCCTATACAGGGTCACTATGAGGCAAAACCAACTTGACTACACTTAACAACAGCAAGATAATTTAAAAATAAACTTAAAAAAAAAAAAAAGTTTGGCCTTCTACTCATCCAGACACTTCTCACGCACAGCCCTGCCCTTCTTCCTGCCTGTTCTCAGGGATCACGGGACAAGCCCGCACTCATCTGCTGAGGTTTGGATGGGCTCCACCAGATGGTGGAGGCATCATTCTGGGCTGACTTGGCAGTGCTACGGGGACAGCTCAGCAGCCTCGCGGCCATAGCAGGTTCCTAGACTGGCTGATAATTCTGCTCTTCAATTCTTCTGGTCTCCAAGCCTCAACTTGTCCCTGTGGTAGCTTGCTGGGTCTATGGCTGAAACTATAAAGCACAGAAAACTATTTCCCTAATGGCTTATGACTCTGTGGCATCTTGGCCCTATGGGCCTTCCCTGTATCTCTGCCCCTTCTTGAAAGATGGCAAAGTTGCAGGGGAAGTTAATAATAACCTTCAACAGCAGCAGTTTGGTCTCACTGCTGTATTGTCAGACTTGGATTTAGAAACCGAGGAAGGAAGGATATTGGCACTGTCTCTTGCTGTGTGGTCTCTGGCAATGCAGGGGCTCCTCTGTGCTCCCATCTGCTTCACTGATGAACGGAGAATCCCAACACTATTCTCCACCTCTAAGTCACCTGAGGAACCAAGGCCTGGCATGATCCCGAGGCTAGTCCTCCGAAATAAAGTGTTCTGCAAATGAAAAACCTCAGCGATCATCTGCTAAGGATGTGGGGGAACTACAGAAGGAGAGAAGAGGCTGGAGGCCGATGATGGTGCTTTCATGAGGTCAGAATGCCTGGCGCCTGGTGAGTGGACAATGTTTACAGTAGAGTGGGCAAGCATCTCTGAAGCCACACATGTTGGGTAGTGACTAAGTCTGTAGATGTGAAACACAGACCACTGAAGCCAACTCTACTGAATCCCACAAGGCTGGGCTAACCCAGCACACACTGGAGTCAGCATTCAGCACAACACCATCCCTCCAAGCATGCATCCAGCCAGCCAGACACTGCAGAAAGTTGCCTATGACAGCAGACACAGCAGAAGACCCAAAGAAGACATAGTCCCTAAGTGCAGGTAGTTTTTATTCTAATAGATAAGACAGAAAAAGACAACACTCAAGGCAGGATATGATGATTCTCAAGACTGATGTCTTTAAGCATGGTCTCTATCCCCTCCACCAGCATTCCTGCCTGTCAGATCTCTGGGATCTACAGAGAAATTTAGAAACTGTGATTGGCAAAGTGAGATCTGTTTCTCTCTTTATAGGCCGGGAGAGTGGATAAATACATTTGTTCTCTATGGGATTTTGTTTCCTGGCCGTCCAATTACAACAATAATTTTGGCTCCAAAGTTGTCTCCTGACAGCCGGGGAAACATGACATGAAATTTCTCAAACACACTTGATGAAAGCAAGGCATGCTCTCTCTCATTTAAATGAAAAGTTTCCATGGAAGGGAAAACAAAAAACAAAAAATCACCTTTGCAGATGCCAAATACATCAGTTGTTCAATCCTTTTTTTTTTTTTCTTTTTCTCTTTGAATTGAGGTAAGCATTGCCCCCAGATTTGAACAATGGGAGAAAACTGAGAATGGGGAAGAGATTAAAGTGGCAGGATAATAAGGGCAGAACATCAAAGTCAAGAAGGGAGGGATAAAGCTGGGAGTCAGCAGAAGGGGATAGAGACATTTAGGGAGGAGTGTGAGAGGAAGAAGGAGAGAGCATAAAAAGAAACTATTTTGCAATGTCATTAAATGATTGGCAATAAATTGGTCTAATTCTTCAGGAATTTCTTGGCTCGAAGCAATTACTATATATTATATATATATATATATTAAAGACATAATGAGAGAATGAGAAATGTGATTAATCCTTGAAGACGAGTCAAGGAAGGAAGCCATGTCTCCACTGAGTCTGGCAGCCAGATGAACATGGAAGATGTCTGCAGACCATCTCATTTCTTTGAGTTCAGTTCTGCTCTGAGGTTGGGCTGGCTAGCAGAACTGGGGAGTTTCTTTTGGACTAGATGAAGGAATGAAATGGTTTGCAAAAATACACTGAAGAAAGAGAGAAGGAAAAAAAGGAATTACTTGCCAGCAACCCACATCACACATATTTCTCTGATCAACCGAACATAAACTATAAACTTCACTTTGGGAAAATTAATGTGAGCCCTGGTGGTCCGGACTCATCAGAGCCAGAGCTGGATCCTGGCAAAGCCGTCAGTAGGGCTGGCGGGCTGTACAGGAAGAGAGGGAGGAGAGAGAGGGAGGCTGAAGGACTCCAAGGGAGAATGGAGACCCCTTCGGCGTGGCCCCTGTAAACAGAATTCCAGATGGAAGAGGCGGGGACAGAGTCGCAAGGAAGTGAATCCACCCATGATGGTTCCCACATTTTCCACCCTAACACCTGGGCAACTGCACACTCATAGTGGTGGCTTCTGACCCCACCCACCCACTGTCTCTGAGGGTGTCCCATGCAGTGTCAGGTGGAACCCGGTCACATTCACTAGTATGCTCCTCCAAAGACCCTCAAAATCTCTTTAACAGCCCCTTATGCTTCTGACAGCCATCATTTTTCCTAAATTGAATTTTTCTTGAATCTATTTGCATCTTCAATCTGTTTGTATCCTGAGTCCTTGCTTTGTCCTTTCTTATCTACTTCCTTGAAACATCTACTACACTAAAATTTGGTGAAGAAGCCTTTGTTCACCTTCTGCATACCCCTCTAGATCTTCCAGATTTAAAAAAATGTCTGCTTTGGGAGCCTTCCTCTTGTAGACAGCCATTGTGGGCCTACTGTGCTGGATGCTGTTTATCACACTGTGGACACAAGGATGGAGGAGACAGCTGCCACCCTCCAGGCAAAGAGACCATGCCAGGAGAGGGCTAGAGAAGTAAACTCATGATGCTAAGGAAGCAAGAAGAGGAGAGCCCACACCAGATTTGGGGAGACACCTGATAACAAGTAGATAATTGCATCTTGAAAACTGAGAAGAAATTATTTAATTCAAGGGATGTAGCAACTATCTGGGAAAAGAAAAGTAGGTGAAGGGAAGGAAAGGGTGGGTAGGGTGGGGAAGGGAAAGAAAAAGGTTGTAGGCAGATGGATCACTATCCCAAAAGCATGAGGAAGTACAATCTGAGCTGAGGAAATGGCAGAGTTCTCAAAGGCTACGGAAATTGATGGGAGGTGGGTTGAGAGATCATGCTATAGTTAAAGCATCATGCTATAGTTTTGGAGTTTCTTGATGTGGCCCCAGGAGCCATTAAATGTTTGTAAGTGGAAGAGAACCAGAATCCTGAAAAACTAAGCATAATTCTCCCCATAGGGGAAAAAATGGGTCATTTCTTTTTGCCTCAACAATTCTTTTTGTCTTTAGATTCCATTAAAAAACAAAACAAAACAAAAAACAACAACAGCAAGTAATAAGCCTTTATCTTAAATGTAAACACTCTGCCTCATTTGCAGAGAAGACTCACTATTCTGTAGAGGTCCCTGGCTTCTGTAGATTTCCAAAACTGTTGGATATCTAAAAGCAAGGTCAAAGTCGAAATCCCTAACTTTTACACACACACACACACACACACACACAAGGAGGAGACAAGGGACCCATTTTCTCTCATGGTTTTCCTTTTTCACCTTAAATGAACCATCTTGCATTGTGTTCCTTAAAGGATTCCAGTGGTTTCAAGTCAGCACATTAGTCCTTCCCTCCTTTTCACATGTAAAGGACTCCTCAAAGTCCACAGTTCATACACGCTTAACATACTATGTGGCCTTTCTTCTTTGCTTAGAAAAAGCACTTAGGTTTTCATTTAAGCATATAGCTTTATGTTTGTCATGAATGGGATGGATTGAGGAGTGGGGCAGTGCCAGGAGTAGGGGGAAAGGATGAGACAGGGATAGGAGTCATAAGTGTGTTCATGTTAGAAGATGCACCATAGATTCCAGGTCTTAATTTGGTACTTATGGGACACTGCTAAATATGGAATTAGTCCCCAAATGTTTGGAGTAAATCGTGGCTACCAAGATACCCTAAGCAGAGCTGGTATCACTAGGTGTGTGTCGGGGTACTTGAGCCAGGCCTGATAGGATTAATATCATCAATGCCATTTGAAGATTTCATAGACTATCGGGAAAATTCTTGTCAGGTGTGAATTTTTGCCCATTCCACTTTTATACTGGAATCCAGTAGAAAATAGAAAGGATTAATAAAACCATAGGAGTCTACTGAGTGGTGCAAATGGTTAAGCACTGTATATTAACTGAAAGTTTAGGGTTTGAACCTACCCAGAGATACATCAGAAGAAATGCCTGGCAATCGGCTTCTGAAAGGCCACAACCACGAAAACCCTATGAAGTAGCATAATTCTACTCTGAAACACACGAGGACACCATGAATGGGAATCAATTCAACAGCAGATAGTAATGAGACTTTGGCGTAAACCTATACGAAGCATTTCTTATTCGTTTCTGCATTTAGATATTCAAGCTGCTCCTTTTGTATTTAAG
This sequence comes from Chrysochloris asiatica, assembly GCF_000296735.1. Lineage (NCBI taxonomy): Eukaryota > Metazoa > Chordata > Mammalia > Afrosoricida > Chrysochloridae > Chrysochloris > Chrysochloris asiatica. The sequence continues at coordinate 13,300,442 of NW_006408579.1, forward strand.
CTATCTTTCAATGATTTTCTTGACCAAATAGGGAAGCAAAATGTGCATAATTTATTGTGTGAAATTTATTAAAACCTTTGGAGCCCAAGCAGGTTGGCCCCTCCCAGTAATATACCCCATGTGGGTCTCTCTCCCAGCAGAGGCTGACTCACAGGCTCCCTGTCCTATGTGTTCAGCCCCAGATTTCAGCTGCAGATTCCCTTCCTCTCTTGGGACAGCTCAGGAAGCCACCTGTGTTTTCTCTCCTCCCCCAACTCTTCTTCCCAACCTCACCCCTTCACCCCTCAAAGCAAAGGGCTTGCACAAGATCCCTTGAAAAGCCCCACACACAAATGTTTTTTCAATATGAACTGATGGTTCCTTCTTGTTTGGTCAGTGCCTCACTGGCGGACTGAACCAGACTGTGGGGAGGGACATAGTGTCTGAAAAAACACTCTTGGTTTCTATTTGTAATTAGAAAATGTATATTCCCAAGGGGAAAAGAGGTAAGAAACAGTGAGAACTGAGAGAAGAAGGGAAAGGAATACTTCAGCAAGAGTGAGAGAATTTCCTGGTGGCTCGATTTAGAATTCAAGGAGCTCTGGTAGTGTCGGGCTGCTAATCTCAAGGTCAGCAGTTTGAAACTACCAACAGTTCTGCAGGAGAAACACTGAGGCTTTATGCTCCCATAAAGACCTACAGCCTTGGAAACCCTATGCAGGGTCACTATGAGGCGAAACTGACTCCATGGCACACCACCACTGCATTCAGAAATTGCCTAAATCCACCATGGAAGTAACAGACCTCTGAACCAACTCAAAGGTGCACAGGACACCGAAGTACATAATGTGAATGCTTAACTCATCTCATGAAGGCCTATATATATGAGGAATCAAAAGAATTAAGAGATAAAGGATAGCACACACATATTCTTTATGTCTTAACTCCTAAGTCTTCTTCAAGTCTCTGAAATGGAAATGAATCATTGCTGCTCTCTGAGCTCCAGCTAAAACAGCTTTGCATCTCTACCAGACAATTTATTGGTCTGCTTTGCTTTTATGGCTAGTGTGTTACTTCTGTCCACCTGCTCCATTAGACTGAGAGATCAACCACGCCAGGGACCAGGTTTTATTGGTCTTGTTGGGAATTCTAAACAACTCCCCGATTCCCAAGGCACCAGCTCCGTAATGTTCAAATATAGAACACAGAGCTGGAGAATGGGTGGTTTGCTGTTACCCATGTGGAACTTATGAACCTTGGTTTGATCTTATTTAATAGAGTCTTTAGGACTATAACACACAGTGATTTGGGGAAGATCACTGTACTGATTGCTGGAGATGAAGGATAAATTATTTCTATTCATCTACTAAACTTATTTATTACATATTTCTTCTCATGTTCTCTTCATCTATCCATTCTAAAAAGATTTGAGGTGGCTTGTCACAGTCAGGTCTATAAAATATAAACCTTTAAAGCAAACAACCAAGACCTGGAGAGATCTACATTAAAACGAAAGCTCAAGATTAAGGGGGAATTAGAATTCAGAAATGAAGGCCCTGATAAGGTTATCAAATGTGAACTGTGTTGTTGGTCTGTCTTTGAAGATGCCTGAGGCTACAGCAATCCCTATGCAAAGATAGAGGGCCAATAGAGTTGTTCTTTCACCCAGGGAGGGACCAGGACAACAGAATCACAGTGTCTGGTTCTTCATTGGTAATAACTTCATCCAAGGCTTAAAGTAAAACATCCAGAGGACTAAAAGGAGTGTATGGCTTCTGGAAAGGTCAGGGAAGAACAACTACACTAGCAATGTGGAAACATTGAAGTCTAAAGAGACCACTAATGAGTCTTGGAGCTGGATTTAAGGCAGATTCTAGTTTTAATTGCCAAAGAGATATATTCTTAAACTATACAAGTCAGATGGTGTATTTGAGGTGATGGCAGGGGTTAAAGGAAACTAGCAATACTTTAAGGCAGAAAGATCTACAGCATTCCTTAATTGCCCATTCTAGTTCAGGGTCAGTGCCCAAAAGACCTTAATGAAGTGCCTAATGGGAATCCTGGGTAGGGAAAGCTGAATACAAGGAGATATGGCTTCACCATGCTGAGGACCAGGGTCAGACCAGCCTGAGCCACAACTGGATGTATGTCTGGATAGGAGAATAGGCAGCCGTGAACCAACAGAAGTAAAAGTGGGTAGCTCTGTGGGCTACACTGACAACACGCAATGTACTGACACCACAGTCTACTCTTAAGGTAGCTGTAAACATGGGAATCTGGGCTGGAGAACATAGATAATGTCATTCTAACATTTCCTAAAAGTCATAGAGTCATGAAGACAATTTCCCAAGGAAACTCCATCCTTCCCTGTGAGTGGTCACCAGTGTCAACTGCTGCCTCACCTATGACCTCTGGAGCCAGGGGAGACGATATGGTGTTGTGAATTATTTAATAGGTCTCTTCTAGCCTTAGTCTTTACAACTCCCACCCAACTGATGAGTCTGAGTAAGAGAGAGAAGGCGGGAGAAGTTACTGATAGGATGATATGATTCCACAATGGATGTTAGAAGAGTTTAATGTAACTGTAAAAACTTAAAACTCTATCCTGAGTATAAAATGAACCATCTCAGAAGCCGAAGCAGGAGCTTACTACCATCAAAGAAGAGCCAGGATATGAGTGTATCCTTTGGGCCCCCAGACCCAGGGATAGAGAGCAGTGACACCGGAGGAATACCAGAGAGCAACAGTAGCAGAATCAAGAATCAGAGCATGAGACAGAGACAGAGCCAAGCCCACAGAGCAAGTAAGGCTGAATGTGGCCCTGGGTAGAAAACTTGTTTGTAGAGTGGGGTGCACCTCCAGGTACTTAGCTAGGCTTGCTGACCAATGGAGCTAGAGCCAAGGCTTCAGGCTGAGGCTTAGAGTGGAGCAGTGTGCCCTATGGGAACTTATCAGCAGCTGGCTGGAACAGCTGTGCCTTGAGCATTTGGGGCTCCGAATTGTAACCTGTTAACTTCCATAAGAAACTCCATAACTGTGAGAATGGTGTCTGAGTCCTGTGTGGCTACTGCAAAGGATTACTGAACCCGAGTCCTGGTGTGGCACTGTGGGCTAATGCGCTGGACTGCAAGGTCGGTGGTTCAAGCTCACCAGTCACACCTTGTAAACTCTATATAGGCTGTCTATGAGGCGGAACCGAAGGCAATTAACAACAACAAAGGAGTAGTGAGGGTTGTGAAAGGAATGGTCACTGCCTCATACTTAAGGTGCATGCCTTGTCTTAGTGCTCAATGGCCTCATGAAGAAGTCATGGTCCTTTTGCTCACACACCTGCAACTTGACATTCACATTAGCTTGACATTTTCTACCCAGCTACCACCTATTTTTATTTTCAACTACTATTAGGGCCTATGGCGCTCAGGTAGCTTACTGATTACAAGTTGGGCTGATAACCTCAAGATAGGCCAGAGTCACTGAGTCGGAACTGACTCTAAGGCACATAACCACCACCACACCACTAGGACCTAGGGATGTTGGGGGTAATTGGGAGAATTAAACAAGTGAATATTTTATATGTGTTTTTTTAAAGTTAAAAATAAAGAATTCCGTAGAAGTTTGAGTGGTAGATTGTTAGAGTTAAGGGTTAGAAAACAGCTTTCAAGTTGTATGCCAGCTCATTAATTAGTTGTGGCTACTTGCCTTCTGGAGTCCTGGTGTGGCGCTGTGTGGGTTAATGTGCCAGACTGCAAAGCCGTTTGAACTGCAAGGTCAGCGGTTCAAGCTCACCAGCTGCTCCTTGGAAACCTATACAGGGTTGCTATGAATTGGAACTGACTCGACAGCACTTCACAACAACTTGCCTTATGGACTTCTGGTGTGGTGCTGTAGGATCAGCACTGGACTGTGAACCACAAGGTGGGATGTTCAAACCCACCAGCTGCTCTGTGGAAACCCTATACAGAGTTACTATGAGTCCAAAACAACTTGATGGCATTTAATAACTACAACTCACCATTCTGCAGTCCTGGTGTGGCACTATAGGATAAGCACTGGACAGCTAGCCACAAAGTTGGTGGCTCAAACCCAACAGCTGCTCCTCAGAAACCCTATACAGCTGAGGTAGAGACTGTATGGGCCGTATGAAGCCAGCAAAATCATTTGGTCTGGTCTTGCCAAGACAACTGCAGTTCCAGACATCACATTAAAGGGTGAGTGTTTGATCAAATATGGTAGGCTGCTATGTGCTGTGGCATGGGTTCTGACTCACAGTGACCCTGTAGAAGGTTTCTGAGGCTGTAAATCCTTCTGTGAGCAGAAATTCTCATCTTTCTCCAGTGAGACTGCTGGTAGTTTCGAACTGCTGACCATGTGGGTACTCGTAACCACAATAGTACCAGAGCTCGTTTGATCAAATATAGCAGGCTAATTTTTAAGTTGATAATTTTATATGGCCTGCAAATGATATTTTACATTTTGGAAGAAAAAGGTTCCCCACCCCTGTTATATAGGGTTGCTGAGAGTTGGAACCTCCTCCATGACACTTAAAACAACAACTCACCATATCCTGTGTTGAGAACAATTCTGAGGCTGACTCAAGGTCCATAAGAAAGAGTATTGTATTTAATTAGCAATGTTCCAGAGCCAGGTGGAGTGGTTGTTTACTTGGTATAAAGCATGTGAAAAAGAAGGTAATAAGAAGAGGAAGCAGGGAGATCAAAGCCAAAGCCATTTCAAAAAGCATGAGTTAGATGAGAGAGTCTGAAGTGAGGTATCAGCAGCAAGAGCTTTCCCCCCAAGAAGAACGTGTACCTCCACAGAAGAGAGTACTGTGGGCATTGTCCACACAGCCAGAACAGCCTGGAGTTCAGGGTGGGGTGCACAGGGGAGACTCGTCAGTGTGATTCTCAGTTTCCAGCCTCCATTTCCCTAAAGACCTGAAGCTGATGTCACCAGGTAAGAGTGCGTTCCTAGTGGAGTCCACAACACCCAGTGTTGGGGTGAAAAGGGCCCTGACCAGGAAAGCTTTTCTGCTGGAAGCCTCCCTAATCCCAAAGTCCTTGAGCCAGAACCTAGGCCCCATCATCTAAAGCCCTGAGTTGAGTTGCAGGAGTTAGATACAGAAGGCAGCCTCTTGCCAGGTAGGCCAAATAGCAACGGCTTTGTCTGAGGACGAACACCTGAGTGCATGTAGAAGCGCCCACAGGAAAAGGAAGCCTTAAATGGTGTGTGTGTGTGCGTGCGTGCATGTGTGTGGATGTGCATGTCATTGCCCTACCTTCGTCTAAATGAAGACCATGGCCTTCAGTAATCCCATCTATTCCCTCCTGTATCTGCCAACCAGCAAAACACAGCCCCCATTTTGCTCAGGAATGTGCTTTCAGAAACTTAATCTAACTGCTGAGTCTGGGCCAAATCCCCCAATGGCATCAACCCAAACATAGTACCCCCTCCTCCGCCTCTCTCACCTCCACACCACACTACTGCTCCCTGCAGATTTGAAGGCTGCAGTTCCAACCCACTGACTCCCTCTTCTGGATGACACAGCCCCTCGAGCTTCCTCTCTCTCTCTTGCTTTCTGCAGAACTTCCATCCTTCCAGTCAGGCCTAAACATTTCACTTCTGATTCATGTCTAAATGACAAGCCAATAGTTCTTGGCTTTCCAACAAGACCAGCCCGGCTCCTGCACAAGCCCCTTCTCTCATTGTGCCTTCTTGGGCAGCAACCAAATCCTTGCCTTTGTCTTCACTGCCAACTGCAGATCCCCTCAAGCACTAGAGAAAGAGGCAGCCAGGGATTTTTTTTTTTCAATGAAGACTATAAATTGTCTCTCCTCACACAAATATACCTTGAAGCCGAAAAAGGGCTCCAAAATAAATCTCCAACTCTCCCTTCTTCCAAATAATAAAAGACTCAGCCTGGCTCCTAATTAGGCCAAATTAATGGTTAAGGAGTTTCTTGAAATGAATCTATACAGAGACACGTGCTGACCATTTGCAGATAAAACTTCCCCTTTCCCTTCCCTCCCCCACCAGATGAGGAGTATTACCTTTTAAAGGCACAAACTGTGCTCAGAGGCACATCTTATTTGTAATAAGAACAATTGGAGGCAACCTAACTGCCTAGCAATAAGATAAGGGTAATACATTATGGTACAGCCACCTGAAGGGATGTTCTAGGGCCATTAATAATTGCTATCTCGCTCTGGTGGGGAAGAGGAGGGTGACATTAAGTAGGAAGGGATATAAGAAAATCTGCCTGAATGATGGTCACATGTCCTGTATGAGTTGGAATCAACCCTAACCTAAACTTACTGCCGTCAAATCGATTCTGACTCCTGGTAACCATATAGGACAGTGTAGATCTGCCCCACAGGGTTTCCAAGGCTATCAGACTTCATGGCAACATCTTTCTCTTTTTGGAGCAACCGGTCTGCTGATCTTTTGGTTAACAGACAAGTATGTAACAACCACCATTACATTAGTATACAAGTACATGCCACTATTACATTAGTATACATTGTACACTTTGCTCTATACATTATACATTCAAAATATAAAAAGTAAATTATGATCATATCGCTAATGAGAAATGTTCACCCCCAGGTCAATGCATGAAATTAAGAATAGAAGCTGTACATTCAGTTGTTGTGAAGTGCTGTCAAGTCGGTTCCAACCCACAGTGACCCTGTATAGGATTTCCAAGGAGCAGCTGGTGAGCTTGAACCGCCGACCTTGCGGTTCAAATGGCTTGGCAGTCTGGCACATTCACCCACAGCGCCACACCAGGACTCCGTACATTTAGTAGTACCATTATAATAATGTAAACATATGAATCAACACTGGACAGCTTCAAAACAATGATGACAGCTGTGTGAGGGTGGTGGACTTAGGGTAGATAGTACTTTCCGTAAATTCCAAGCTTTCTATAATGTAATTAAAACTTTAAGTAGTCAAAACAAGAGGTATGATGGTAGGTCGTATAGCTCTAACCTCAGCCTTTGTTACTGTGATGATAGGATTCCTTTCAATTCTCCCTTCTCACCTTCCTCACTCCAGCCTCCTGGTATCCCCTTTATCCCTTCCTGACAAGTAAGCCTGGGAGGGTTCCCTCAGTGAGCACTCACAGCCTCTCCAGATCCCTAGCACTTAATGGGTTCTCCCACTGTATGGGTGGATGCTCCAAGACACAGTCCAAGGTCAGCAGTTCAAGGTCTTCTAGGGGCGAGAATGGGGATGGATCCTGCATTTCCCCCCAAGAAACTGAAAATGGGGTCTGCTGCATGTATATTCCTTTCTCCTCCTGAGTGAAGACCCTCAGGAGCTCTGTGGACCAAAGGGCAGAGGGAGCTTTTTCTCCTTTTCCATCTGTCAACACTCTTCTCTGCGGACTTATACCTCATACGTTCCAAGACCTCAACTAGCTGTGATACCTGAAGTTTGCTGCCTTAGGCATGGCCCATAAAGTGAGACCACCAAACATCTGAAAGCACACCACCCCACAGGATGGAGATGATGGTGAACGTGGAAGTCCCCAGTAGTGCTGTCAGGGACAGAGGCCTCTGTCACATAATCAGGGAACAAACTCTGGAATTCATCTCTAAATTTAAATTACAAAAGGAATCAAGTCCCAAAGAGTTTCCCTATTCCCCACAGCTGAGTTTCCAGGACAGAGGACTAATTGGAGACAATTCTTAATATTTCCTGATTCTAGGCTCAGCATATATGACTTTTTTTGTATCCTTCAGTAGTTTATTTAATCAAATCTCATTTTCCAGTGTGTAAAATGAACAGAGAATCAGATAATATGTGTATTGTGCCTGAGACATAGTACACTCAAGTGGTGATTAAATATAGTAGAACCATGGAGTCTTTGACCAAACAGTTGGCTCACAGTTTCCTTTTCAGCATGTTCTACTGTTTATATTTCAGGCATTTGGAATACGCTTGTCCCCCTCACAGAAAGACAGGCAGCCAAATCTGGGATGGGGAGGTTCTTTCCACACAATACAGAGCCTCTGATTGTGGGCAGTGAGGATAAGCCAGGAGGATGAAAGGCAAGTCGTTTGTACAGCGGCATCTAAAATTAGGGGGCCCATCTTTGGACCCATAGGTTCAACTATGTCAACATCACTGGCCAATTTGTCACTATGTAGTGATTTCAAGCACTGTCCCTATTTAAAGAGAAACTTCATGATGGCACAGTGGTCCCTGTGCGATGGTTAGATTATCTGGGGATTATTGGGCAGCTCCCACTCTCTGATTTGAAATTTCAACTGGTACACCACCTTTCATAGTAAGACTAATGATGGGGTATGTGACTGGTAGGGAAGAGAGAGAGAGGGAGAAAGGAAGGAAGATCACAGTATGAGGCAGAGGGCAAAGGATAGAGTATAGCACTTACTGGCTAGTGTCACGGTGGCTGGCACGCTTGCCACTGCCCCTGCAGGCATCCGGGCCACACATTGGTACCGACCCACGGTGTGGTTGTTGAGGGCTGGAATGACGAGAGTCCCTCGGGTGATGAGGATGTCCAGAACATCATCTGAGCCATCCAGCTCCTTCCCGTTCAGACGCCAGGTGATGTTCATCCACGGGGGCTCCACCACACAGCCCAGGATCACAGTTCCTCCTAGCTTCTGGACGGTGGACGTAGGCAGGACGGTGACCTGTGGGACCACACCTGGAGGAAGAACAGATGCATCAGTGAAAACACCACCACCCAGGCAGCTTTCCCCAGTCAAGTCCCGCAGGTCAGCTGGTCATAGAGCAATTCTGAGTAACTGCTAATTTGGGGTCGTTTCTCAACCTGTAGTAGATCTGAGTAAGTAAGCAGTGTTAGAATACAGGAGTTAGGAGCTGTGGAGTTGGGGAGATTTGGGTCTGAATCCACTTCTGAACAGTGTGACTTCAGCCTCTTGAGACTCCATTTCTTATGTGTAAAATGGAGATAATAATTCTTGTCTTACAGGGTTGTATGAGGCTTAGACTCAATGCATGTGAATTGCCTGTCATAATCTCATGTTGTATGCTGCAATGAAGGGCAGATGTTATCATTATTATAATTTTTACTCCTCCCCCTCTGGCATATCTCCAAATTGGATAAAATACCATTTTATTGTGATCATTTCTCATCTTGTATTCTTGAGCATGTCCCTGGAGACCAGGGAGAGTGAACTGTTCTTTGAGATTCAGGAAGAGGACAGGCCTCTTAAAGAGTTATTGTAGAAGGCTAATGCTTCCATTTTACATCAGGGCAGAGTGTTCTTCCAAGAGGAGCAGGCTAAGAAAGGGGAGGAAAGTACTCACTCAAGTCTGCAAAGCAGCCTGCTGTGGCTAAAAGGAGGCAGGCGAGAGTGACCTGGGGCCTCTTTCTTCTCTGAATCACGGCCATCCCACGCAGCATGGTGTATAGCAGAGGGTCCGAAGCCAGCGTCCCATAAGCCACCGTGAATCTCTCAAAGAAATACTGCAGGTCCCTGCAACACTGTTGTGTGAGAGAGAGAGGGGTGGCCATGGTGAGAATGCCTGGGGTGTCCCTGCAGTAGTAGCTTGCCTCCCACCCCAGCTTCCATTGTACACGTTGGTGGCATTCGAATTGTAGACTTGGCCCAGCCACTAAAGACCAGAGATATTATACGCTCATGCCGTTCGCATCTAAGAGAAGCTTCTTCAGGAGCTGCCTCCTTGTGTAAGAACATGCCTTTATTCCATAAGGATTCTAGTGCACACAATTATAGAACAGCATTGTCACATGCATAAGACATATGCTATTGTTAAGTGTCGTCGTGTCTGTTCTGATTCACAGCAACCCTGTATAGAGTTTCCAAGGAGTAGCTGGTGGGTTTGAACCACCAACCTTATGGTTAGCAGTCCAGTGTTTACCCTGTAGGGTTACACCAGGACTCCATACAAAATCTTCCTTTTGTTGTTGTTGTTAAGTGCCGTCAAGTCAGTTCTGACTCACTACTAACCTTGAAATTCAAACCAACCTTGTGGTCCAATGCTTTATCCTACAGCACCACACCAGGACTCTGAGATCTCCCCTTTAGGGGATGTTTATTAACGAATGGAAGTCCTGGTATGATACTATAGGATAAGCACTGGGCTGCTAACCACCAGTTAAGTAGTTCAAACCTACCAGAAGCTCCTTGGATATCTTATCCAGGTTTTCTATGAGTCAGAACCGACTAGATGGAACTTAACAACAACAGCGATTACATTAATGAATTAATTACTGACTCATTGAAAAATTTCTGCTTTGCTTCTCTTTACTCCATCTCTCGAACTCTCTTCTACCCCTGGAATTAACCCTACCCATCTTAGCTGTCTATAACCTCAAACACAAACAAATGTCGCACATCAACCAAGATCCCGAACCTTTTCAGGGCATATGCCTTATTGTAGCTTCACTTTTTGACTTACACTTATCTCTACTCTTGATGCTGGAATTGTGGTGTTCTCCATTCTCTATAACTTCTGCGCTCTTGATGATTGTCAAGGTTGCATCTCTAACCCAGAACAAGCTTTCTCTGGGACTATAGATTGTGCTGTGCCTCCAGTAATCCAATGACATATCTCAGCTATCAACCATGCCTTTATTGCCCTCCTAGAACTCTAACTCCTCCTGTCCACAGCATTATTTCTTTAAGACGCTCTCACTTGGCCTTAAAAGTCATGGACTGGGACCGCCTAAAAATTAGACACTCAAGTGCATCAAAATATTTCACCATAAAAGTAAAAAGAGAATCCACATGCTGGGGAAAAGTTTTTTCAGTAATGACATCTCAGACAAAGGACTAATCTCTAAAATTTATAGAAAGTTTCAACACCTCAACAAGAAAAAGACAAATAAATCAAATTAAAAAATGGGCAGAGGACATGAACAGACACTTCACCAAAGAAGACAAGCATATGAAGAAATGCTCAGGATCATTAGCCATCACAGAGATGCAAATCAAAACAACAATGAGATATCATTTCATGTCTCCCCAGTATTAATGTGGGGGGGGGGCGGTGGTTATGTGCCTTGGAGGCAGTTCTGACACATAGTGACCCTGTATAAGGTTTCTGAGGCTATAAATCTTTATAGGAGCAGAAAGTCTCCTCTTTCCCCTGTGGAGCAGCTGGTAGATTCAAAGTGCTGACTTTGAGGTCAGCAGCCCAACTCATAACTCACTATGCTACTAGAGCTCCTTCCAGGATTAATTGTTGTTGTTGTTAAATACTGTTGAGCCAATTCTGATTCATAGCAACCTAGGGTTTCCGAGGAGTGGCTGGTGAGCTTGAACCACTGACCTTGTGGTTCAAGTTGACCTTGCAGTCCAGTGCATTAACCCACAGTGCCACACCACGACTCCTTGCTGTTGTTGTTAGGTTCCATTGAGTCGGTACTGACTCATGGCGATTTTATGCACAGCAGAATGAAACACTGCCTAATCCTGAGCTAACAGCATATTCTAGTGAGGGTGTAGAGAGACTTGGACCCTCCAATAATACTGGTGGGACTGTAAAATGGTACAATCACAGTTTTAAAAAAAAGGCATGGCTCTACCTCAAAGAGTTGGAAATAGAAATATCCTATGGCCCAGCAATCCTTCTACTTGATATATATCAAGAAATAATAGTGGTGACATCCATGCACACCCATGTTCATTGCAGCACTATTCACAAGAGTGGAGACAGTTTTTTGACTCCACCCAAAAAGATAAAAAACAGCCTAAATGCCCATCAGTAGGGAAATGGATAAACTCTGGTCCATACACACAGTGGAATACTACTCAACACTGAATAACAATGAATGTGCAAACCGCTTCATAACATGGATGAACCTGGAGGACATTATGCTGAGTGATATTAGTTGATCACAAATGGGTAGATATTATAAGTGACTACTTTGTAGAAAGGCAGTAAAACATTCTTTGATGGTTACCAGGGTGGAAGGGAAGGAAGAGTAATTCAGTGGTTAGCGGGTAGGCATGTGTAAACTTGGGTGATGGGGGGGAAGGCAATTTGCAGCAAAAGGGAGGTTGGCAGAAGAATGATGAAGGCAAGGGAGGAATGCAAGAGTTAAAGGAAATAGAGGTAAATACTGTTATATACAATCCTGCAATAACAGGGTTACACAAGGAGCTCTAGTAGCATAGTGGTTATGAGTCAGGCTGCTAACCTCAAGGTCAGCAGTTTGAAACTACCAGTCATTCTGTGGGATAAAGATGAGGCTTTCTGCTCCTGTAAAGATTTACAGCCTCGGAAACCCTATACATGATTGTTATGAGTTAGAACTGACTCCTCAGCACACCATCACCAGCACATGGTTACACATACTGAATGGTTGTGTGAAGGAGAATGGGAGTATACCCACAAATCCAAAAAGGTTTGACAGAGGATATTTGCACATGGGTATTTACCTTTGCTACAAACATATGGTGAAGCATACAGGGGGCAAAATGATGAAAATTTTAGACACTGACAAATGCCTTGATGCAATGAATTGTTGGGTGTGGGGACTAAGGACTATAGTGTCAGGGTCAGTTGGCATAACATAGTCCCCAAAGACAATGCTCTATGTCCTGTATTTGTGATTAGAGACTGCGATCTCAACAGCTCATGAGCAGTCATCTAAAGTGTAACTATTGGCCTCTCTGTGCAAATGAACGAAGAGTGATGAAAACTGAAGACACTTGGAAACAATCAGTCCAATGGACTCACGGACCATGTGAACATCTGTCTCTATGATCCTGAGATCAGAAGAAATAGATGGTGCCAAGATACTACTACCAAGTCCTCTAAAAGGGATCACATTATAAGGTCATGGGTAGAGTGGGAGAAAAAGGGGAACAAAATTAAAAAATATTAAAAAGACAGGGTTTAATGGTCAGAAGGAGATGGGAGAAACCCAACACTATGGCCGTTAGTCCCCTTTCAGGTCTGGAACAGAACTCACCCTCATGGCTCCATTTTCAGCCCAGCAGTAGATAGAGGGGACGACAGCACTAGTAAAGTACATAACACCATTGAATGGTCAACCATTCAAGATAGAAAAGGCAGCATTTACCTAAGGTCAAAATTCAGAAGGGTTGGGAAAGATGGTGGAATGGTTATAAGAGTCACAGGAGGAAGCGGGACAAGTGATGTTCCATTGAGGGAATTATAATCACTGAGATGAAATTAAGTATATAATTTGTTGGATGCAAAACTGGTGATCTACTACTCTATAAACCTTCACTCAATTCACAATAGCAAGTTTAAAAAAATTAACAGAAATCACATAGAGGCAGATGTATAAGCTAATGCATACATACTTCTGTGGCAGTCAAAACCAAGATTTATATTAACTCTGCACTGACATGTATAGAACACTAGGCAAATATGAAAGGTGTATTAATATCTTTGGAGTCCTTTGGGTGGTGCAAATGGTTAATGTGCTTAGCTGCAAACTGAAGTTAAAGGCTTGAGTCCAGAGGCATCTGGAAAGAAAGGCTTGGCAATTTGCTTCCCTAAAAGTCATTCATTGAAAACCCCATGGAGCACAAAGCTATTCTGAAACACATGGGATAACCATGAGTTGGAATCAACTCAATGGCTACTATTTCCCTGTCTTAACAACAACAACATCCTTATTAATGGACTCCTGGTGTGGCATTGTAGAATAAGTACTGGACTGCTAACCCCAAGGATGTCGGTTCAAACCATCAGGTGATCCTTGGAAACCTTATGCAGAGTCGCTATGAGTTAGAACCGACTTGATGAACTTAACATCCTTATTTATGGGAAGGAGCCCTTGTAGCATAATAATAGGTTATGAGTTGGACTGTTAACCGTAAGGCCAGAGGTTTGAATCCACCAGCTGTGCCACAGGAGAAGCATGAGACTTTCTGATTCTGTAAAGATTTTCAGCCTCAGAAACCCTTACAGGGTCACTAGGAGTTAGAACCAAGTCGACAGCACACGCAACAGCAACAATTATGGAGTCCTGGTGTGATACTGTAGGATAAGCACTAGAATATTAGCCACAAGATTGGCAGTTCAACTCCACCAGCCACTCCTTGGAAACTCTATAAAGGATTGCTATGGGTCAGAACCAATTTGACTGCACTTAACATCCTTATTAGGGAGGGAGGCATTAGTATAAGCTTCCGGTAATATTTAAGGCAACATGCCAATGATCTGGACAGTGAATGAATCTTCCTGAATCATGCAGTGATACTAATATTTCCAGGAGTGTGATATATATTCAAAATATGAACTCTTCTGAACCAACTTATGTAACCAGCGATTCTGTCAAAGACTTCTAGTTTACCAATGAAAAACCAGGGGACGGAGTGAAGTTTCCCAACTGAGAGATTTCTGCTGCTTGCCAGTCTCTGAAGTCCTCACTGTCTGCACAGAGGAGATGGGCTTGAGCCTTTCAACCTAGAGGTCTGCAGCCTGGGGCCCAGGGATCTTGTTCAGAGTGGAAATGGCTCTCCTATGTCTCCACCTTGCCATCTTCTCCAAGGGCAGTCAGCCTTTTTGCTTTCTGACCTGCTGTGGAGACGGTAACACCTCACATGTGCTCTGCCAGAGGACCACTTGACCTAGGACCCTCAGATATGTATCCCCAGATCCAGGTCGCCGCATCCATGCTGATGTTCTGGGTGTTTTCAAAAGAGAAGTTTTTTTTCCTCAGTGGTTTTAATTCTCCCCCTTGCCTTAATGACTTCTGTATTAGAGGAACTTTCAAGATTCCTTGACTGCCCTGGGAAAGGAAAAGTGGACGTTTCCTAAAGGGATTTTAAAAGAAACCTTTAAAAGAGGCTTTTCAAAAGTTTTCTCCCCCCGACAAGTTACAATCATTTCCTGTGGGTGTAGAGTTACAACTTTTGCTCTTTATTAGACAATCTAATAAATTAAACCATACGAAGCACAGCAGCTCCACATGATAAACACCGGACTGAACTACAAGGTGTGCAGTTCGAGCCCACCAGCCATTCTGTGGGAGAAAGACGAGGCTTTCTGCTTTTGCAAAGATTAAAAGTCTCAGAAACCCTATACCGGGGCGTAGTGAGTTGGAACTGACTCCACAGCACATAAGTGATTTACAACAGTAAATCAAAGTTCTGTTATTAATCAGTAGTCATTGAATCAATTCTAACTTATGGCAACCCTGTGTGCACGGAGTAGAACAAGGCTTTGATGGATTTTCAAGTCTGTGTCCTGGCGTGGCACTGTGGGTTAATGTGTTGGACTGTGAAGTTGGTTTGAACTGCAAGGTCGGTGGTTCAAACTCACCAGCCACTCCTTGGAAACCCTACACAGGGTTGCTAAGGGTCAGAACTGACGCAAGGGCACTTAACAAGAACAACCTTTTGGAGGAATGCTGGTGTGGAGCTGTGGGGTAAAGCACTGGACCTCAAGATTGGTTTGAATCACAAGGTCGGTGGCTCCAACTCACCAGCCACTCTTTGGAAACCCTATACAGGGTCGCTACAAGTCGAAACCAACTCAAAGGCACTAACAACAACCACCACCACCTTTTGGAAGTAGATCACCAGAGCTTTCTTTCAAAACACCTCTAGCATGGGTTTGAATCTCCAGATCTTCAGTTAGTAGTCAAGCATTGCACCACTCAGGAACTCCGCTGTTAATAGTAAAATGCCTGCTTCTATCTACTTCTGGTGTGGCACTGAATGATAAGTACAGGACTACTAAGCACAAAGCTGGCGGTTCAAGCCCATCAGCTGCCATCTAGACAGCACTTAGCAAACACAACAATGTACAGGTTAAGGAGTCTTGGTGGCCCAGTGGATTAAGTGCTGGGCTGCTAGCCAAAGATCAGCTGTTCGAAACCACCAGTCACTCCATGGAAGCAAGGTGAGGCAGTTTGCTTCCCTAAAGACTTACAGCATTGGAAGGCCGACTTAGCAGGTCTGTTCTGTCTTGTAGGATGGCAGTGGGTTTGGGTTTATGTACAGGTACCCTGTTAAACTCTGCACAGAGTATTTCTCTTAATCTTCATCACCAGCCTATAAGGAGTATACTATTATCTCCATTTTACAGGCAAGGAAATTGAAGTCCAGAAGGAAGCTTGTTCAAAGCTGCTTAAGTGTAGGCCTGAATTAAAATCCAGGTTTGGTTGATTGCAAAGCTCTGCGCTTTTAACCACAATATCATCCTGCCTCTTTGCATCTTTTCCATCACGGCTCTGCACTCAATAAAAGGTGCTTTAACAAACATACTTGGAATAAGGGTGATATAAAACAGTGAGGAATGTTAACAGTGATTTCTAGGGAAAACAGTCATTAATATGTATGCAAACTGTTACCAAAAAGAAGTTTTTGGCATCCTCTCAATTTTTTAGGTACTTGTTTTAATTCTCTATTTACATTTCCCAGTGGAATAATGTATCTACAAAGAACACCACGTGAGTTCCTAGTTACAGGATTTAGAGAACTAGTTTGCTCATGGCATACTCCAATTCCCCAACTAATTAAGGGGATTGATAACACCTGTTTCTTCCCTAGGTCCCTTGGTGACGCAGTTAACACGCTCAGCTGCTGACTAAAAGGCAAGTGGTTCAAATCCATCCATGGGTACTGTGGAAGACAGACCTGGCAATCTAGCACTGAAAAAAACCTTGGAAATCCTATGGAGCACACATAGATTCGCCATAAATCAGGACCACCACGGGCAATTGGTTTAGTTCCTTCCCTGTCCAAAGGAAGGAAAGGGGTGTGTGGGTGGGGGTAGAGACAGAAAAGAAATACAAAGAAAATAATAGGTAAAAAGAGGGCAAGATGACAAAGAAGGAAGGGAGAGCTGTTTCTTATCTGAGCAGAAAGAGTCTACAGAGGTGTTTGGGTTGTAAAGTCCACAAAGATTTTACTGAGGAAATTCAGCCCAGACCCCCTCATGCTTAACGAGGACCAGCCAAACAATCCTGGTGACTTCTGTACCCTCAGTGATTTATAAAGTTCAAAATGGAAACAGATCCCACCATTGCTGCCAACCACCCATCTAATCTTTAAAAGCAACAAGGAGAAAAGTAAGTGGGGGGGCGGAACAGGGGTTGAGAGGAAGCAGGTATCCAAAGAGGGAGAGAGTTAACTCATTCATTCCCAGAACAGAGTTGCAAGTAGATACCATTCTACTGACCCCAAAACAGGGGAAATGGGTCTAATTCACTTCAAAGCAGAACACTGCCCGCCGCCAATTTTTTAATCAGGGAGTGTGTGGTCACTGTAAATATGACGGATCTAGTCCTGGTGTGGCACTGTAGGATAAGCACTCTACCATAAGGTGGGTTTAAATTGCAAGATTGGTAGTTCAAACCCTTCAGTCAATCCTAGGAAACACTATACAGGCTTGCTATGAGTCATAACCCACTCAATGACACTAACAATAACAATTTAGCAGCTAGGGAAATGGAATTATTTCCTGGAGCAAATTACCTAGTGAAGTTTGGTCTGAAAGGGGAATAATTCCAAAGAGTTGGGTTTCTGAGAACTTTGCTTTAAGGTTTTAAAGGAAGACAAGCGAGGCTTAAAATGAAATACTTAATTGGACTGAAACTTTGCTCCATTGTGAAAAGAACAAGGTACAATTTAAAAGTTGGGTGAAGGCAGTAATAGTAAGGTCTGTTACTTTTTTTGGCAGTGCAAAGCATGCCTTATATTTGAATCAGAAGAGCAGACCTTATTTTCTATGCATTTCCTCAGAGAGTAGAGATCAAAGCAATAAGAGAAGAATTTTAAAAGTCAGAGAGAAGGGAAAATGAATTCTTACCAGGAATTCCACATTGAGGCCTAGGAATTTGGCATCTTTAAGGGTTATTTGAACATGAAAAATAAAAGAAAATGTGTCTGATAGGTTTAACTGCCGACATACTTGTTTCCCACTAAAATAATCTCCAAACAGACATTTTTGAAACTTTCCAGAAACAACAACAACAAAACATACTTCTGGGATTGAAACTAACCATGAGAAATTGTAGCCTTGGAGTATTTATTTTTTGAGAAAATTATAAACAACTGAGAGTGGACCATCAGCAGGAGGAGGCAGCTCCACCTTCTCCCAAGAGGCCTGGCTGATTGGTCTGAGCTAGTGTGAGACAAGGCCACAAGGGCCAGGGGTCCAGGCCCCAGCGCCCACGCTGCTGTCCACCTCCAGCTGCCTCAGAAAGGGAAGCACTCTGTGGTCTGCAGCACAAAACACACACACACACACACACACCCTTTGGGTTTCCTAAAACCAGTAACAAAGGTATGCTGAACAGGAGAGAGTGTTATCTAACAGAGAGCATGATGAGACTCTTCAGAAACACATTCACTTAGTAGCAAGAATGAGACCTGATAGTCTTTTGTTCTACTGGTTGAGAGGAAAGAAATAAAAAAAATAAATACTTCTGTCCTCAAATGACACTTTTTGCAGGTTTGCATTTTTGTAAATGATCTGAAAAACTCTGAGATAGAGCGGAACCACCTGGATTCAAGAAAGAAAAAAAAAAAAAGATTTTCTAATTGTCTCTGAAGGCAGAGAAAGACTCCCAGGAGTCTGGCAGCTATCGCAGGGCAGGGTTATCAGCCTGTGAGTATCAGCAGCTCCACCCCCACCCCCCCACCACCACCCGATCAAGAAGAGGGAGGTATTCTGCACAGAATGGCATATGACAAATATTGCAGAAATAAGAGAATTGCATTCTGAGGTCTCAAAATGTGAGTTTAAATAGACTTTAGAAAACGAATTAAGAAAGGCATTTTTACCTATGTTTTAGCCACAGACTTTGTAAAGGGAACCATTTTAAATTAGGAGGACTCTCAGAGAAAATAGATATAACATAATGCTTAGCAGGGTACCAACTGTTATCAATGAGGAATGCAAGGCTCAGATAGACTGATTTTCCCATGGTTCCTCAGCTGAGATACAGGGCAGTCAGTTGTGTCTTTTACTTCTTTCTACTTCAGTGCTTTTCCCACTATCCCAACACTGCCTCCCAGCAAATTGTTTTGGGGGGCATACTGACCACGCTGGTTTGTTTAAAGACTTTTTGTGAATTTACTTTATTATGCACAAAAAATATTATCTGGATAATAATCTGTAACAATAACTTTGTGTGATACTTTTTAGAAATGTTCTCTATCTCCCGTGCCCAAAGGGTAGGCACTAACTAGCCACATGTGGCTACATGAAGACTTGAAATATGGCTAATGTGACTGAGGAACTTCATTTTTAATTTAATTTTAATTTTAATAGGCATATGTGGCTAGTGCTTATGGCATTAGACAATATTTCTAAATATTATCTAGAAAATTTATGCAGAGCCACTCTGAGTCAAACAAAGAAAAAGAAAATGGTTTGATTTTTTAACATATGAACCATACTCTTACACCAGTCTCTAAATATATTTCTACCATATTCCCATTTTAAATTTTGTATATATGTCTTCTATGAAAAAATTAAGCCAATTTTTCATCATTACTATTATTGGGCAGAAAAAAAAAAATGCTACTATGGACTACATGCACTCAGGAAACTGTGAGCACTAGACGTTGGATTCAGTTTTGAAAAGCTTAAAACAAAATCAGCTCATGTTCTCCAAATATCTATAAGCTCCACGTCATTTCCCAGCCTGCACATCAGTCAATTTAGGCCACATGACTAGTGCTAACCAATGGCATGTAAGTGAAAGTGTTCTATGTCATTCTGGACCAGGGCAGTAAGAGCCAGGGATCCTCTTTCATCTCTCCTTTCTCCAGTGCTGGTGACCTTAAGGTCACATGCTTCAGAAGGCACAGTTATAAGATGGTAAGCGCCAGTGAGTCGATTCTGACTCATAGCAACCCTGTACAGCTGGGGTGGGGAAACTTTTTTTCTGCCAAAATTATCAACTTAAAATTATCTACAAAATTATCAACTTAAAAATTAGCCTGCTATATTTAGTCAAACATTTAATTAACTCACCCCTACTGTAAAGCCGTTTGAACTATAAGGTCGGAGGTTCAAGCTCACCAGTTACTCCTTGGAAACCATATACAGGGTTACTATGGGTCAGAATTGACTTGACAGCACTTAACAACAACAATGTGATGGCTAGAGTCCTGGTGTGGCGCTCTGGGCTAATGCGTCAGACTGCAAAGTCATTCTGAACTGCAAGGTCGGTGGTTCAAGCTCACCAGCTACTCCTTGGAAACCCTATACAGGGTCACTATGGGTTAGAATCGACTCGTCGGCACATAACAGCAACAACAATGTGATGGCTGGTGTCCTGGTGTGGGGTTGTGGGATAAAGCACTGGACCAAAAGGTAGGTTTGAACCACAAAGTCAGCGGTTCAAACTCACCAGCTGCTCCTTGGAAACCCTATACAGGGTCGCTATGGGTCGGAACCAACTCGATGGCACTTCACAACAACAACATGTGGCCTGTGGGCTGGACCTTCCCTACCTCTGCTGTACAGGGTTTCCAAGAAGCAGCTGGTGGATTTGAACCACTGGTCTTGTGGTTCGAAGTCTGATGCTTATCTGACAGTGCCACACCAGGAGAAGGCAGTTAAATCTATGACATGAGAAGAAATTAACGTTTGTTGCACAAAACTACTGAAATGTATAACAACTTTAGCATTATTCACTGATCACCAATTGAATCCCAAATAGGAAGTGGCCAATAAGAAATGGGAGATCATTTCAATTTAAGTCTTCATGAAAGGTTTTCTAGACAAAGGGTCGGGACCTAAGCTCTTTGGGATACGTACATGTAAGAAGGCACTTCAGGTGAACAGTGACCAGGCGGAGAAGCAGGTCAGATGTTCTGTGGGGATATGGATTGAACTGGTCCTCAAAAACATGTGTTGTAAATTGTACTACACCTGTGACTATAATCCCATTCAGGAATAGGGTTGTCTTTGTTATAGTAAGTAAGTATGGGAGTTCTGGTGTGGTTCAAACTCACCAGTCTCTCCTTGGGAACCTATGTTGTTGTTGTTAAGTTGCTCATAGGGACCCTGTATAGGGTCACTAATAGTAGACTGCATTTAGCAACAACAGTGTAAGGGTGTGTTTTAAAGCAATCTCTTTTGAGAAATAAAAGAGCAGATTAGCAAACAGCACGCAAGCAGAGATGGGGGAGATATTCTAGATGCCATGTCACATGAAGATCACCAAGGAGCCAAAGAACGGAAGCTGAAGAGACAAGGAGCTTCTCCTAGAACAGAGAGAGAGAAAGAGGAGGTGGCCAAAGAAGAGATGAAAGGGGCAGAGGGTGGGAGAGGGTTAGTATAGGGAGAGAGGCAGGGAGTGCCCTCCCCTAGAAGCCAAACCCACTCCCAATGCCATCAAAGCCGATTCAGACTCCTGGTGACCCTACATAGGGGTTAGTTAGCAGCAGAATATCTAACCCACAGTTCCTCCTGGGTTCTAAATGTAAACATCTAGCTTTAGAAACTGGGAGAAAATAAATTTCTGTTTGTTAATGCCGCCAAATTAAAAATTAATGTATTTTTGTTACAGCACTACTAGGTAACTAGGACACAGGGGTGTGTAGTACCAAAAAACATATGGTGGTGGTACTTATGTGCTATCAAGTCAGTTCTGACTCATAATGGCCCTGTATAGGGTTTCCAATGCTGTACATTTTTACAGGAGCAGAAAGCCTCATCTTTCTCTATCGGAGCACCTGGTAGCTTTGAACTGCTGACCTTGAGGTTAGCAGCCCAACATATAACACACTATGCTACCAGGGTGCCTTCAAACAATTGACCAGTACAAAAGGCTTATCTTAAAGCGTGCTCTCCAAACTTTTCTGATCTTGCTCCCTTATGAGTAAAATATTCGTGTCTTAGGCAATATCCTTAATACATGAAAATTAACTATTTGTAAATTAATTAAATGTATGTACTATTAAACTAAAATGTTGTATAGATTATAAAATGCCTACAAAATTCAGGCATGTTAAATAGATGAGGTAAAATGAAATAAGCTTTATTTCAAATGACTCACTAATCATGATTGTTTTATAATATAAAGGGGCTTCAAAAAGTTCATAGAAATATTTCATTATCTTTTCATTCCAGTTTTCCATGGATTTTTTTGAAGCCCCCTAATCTTAATACCTTACAACTAAATGTATGCTTTGCACCAGGTTCATCACTAATGAAATGAATGCAGTCTCTTTCCCATAGTCTGCTTGCATGCTAACTATTTTTCTTAACTTCTCATCAGCTGTGGCTTCCATTATTATTGTCTTTATTTCCTAATGTGGCCTGAAAAAGGTCAGCTCTGTTGTTTTCTTCCTGTTTGCATGTGCTTGGATTACCAGCATTCTCTTCAACCCACAGTTACTTTGCTGGAATCTCTTTAAGCCACTTGTCCTATTGTGAGAGTTAATTTAGTTAAAACTAAATAATATAATCTGTAAATCCACTTAACCCAGAACAGGAACGCTGGTGAGTGAGGTTCCCACTGTCAAGCCCTCCACGCTGGAGTTCCCCTGGGTACTGGTGTGACAGCCTGACACATGGAATGAAAGAAAGTTGAATTGATTTCCAATTCCTTCTTCAGATAAAAATAAACATCAAGAGAATCTCCACTATGCCAAAGGAACGGCTTATATTTTCCCCAGAGTTTG
Organism: Chrysochloris asiatica; assembly: GCF_000296735.1. Lineage (NCBI taxonomy): Eukaryota > Metazoa > Chordata > Mammalia > Afrosoricida > Chrysochloridae > Chrysochloris > Chrysochloris asiatica. The sequence continues at coordinate 13,323,019 of NW_006408579.1, forward strand.
TATCTCATTTTGGAGAAAACAATTCTAGAAGAGGTGTCCTGGTGGTGCCGTGGCTAAGTGCTTGACTGGCTAACTGAAAGGTCTGTGGTTTGAACCCACCACCTGCTCTGTAGGAAAATGATGTGGCAGTCTGCTTCTGTAAAGACCGATAGCCTTGGAAACTCTATGGGGCAATGCTACTCCGTCATAGAGCATCGCTATGAGTTGGGACCCACTCTACAGTAGAGTATTTGGTTTGATTTTCATCTCTATGGGAAGCCCTGGTGGCACCTTGGTTAAATCACTCCAATGCTAACCAAAAAGTCAGTGACTCAAACCCACCAGCTGCTCCACGGGAAAAGATTAAACTAAAAACAAAATGATAGAACAGGGATGTAAGGAAGGAGGAGCAGACCTGACACCCCTCACCTCTACCCCATTGGTAACCACCAACAACTACGGGTAGAAGAAGAGCACTAAATAAGGAGACAAAAGGAAGAAAAGCCTATGAGCTATGAGAATGTCAGAGATGGGCATTTTAAAGCATAAATAGCCCTAGACAACAATGATGGACGTCTATCTCATTGGCTTTCAGAGACAGACCCGCTCACCTCTCCTGTGTACTCACTTTCGCTTTCTATTAAACCTGCTTTCTCGCACTCCTGTTGTCTTGCTCAAGTTTTGCATCCGGACACCTCACCTGAATTTGCGACTCCTTGCTAGAAGTTCAGGAGAATTCCCAAGGCACATTCAGTAACACCCTACTGTTGAGTCTGATTAATAGCAATCAAAGTGGTATTTTGGAGAGATTAGCCACTCCTGGGTTCCTCGTTCTTAATGACCTCCAACATTTATAATGAGAGGCCAACAAATGGACAATGCCTAGTTCCACTCTGACAGGTATCACTCCTCATGCCATCAGGCAAACCACCAGTTGCTGTCAAGACAATGCTGACATGAGGGTGTAAAGTAGAACTGCCCCATGGGGTTTCACCTCCTGTGACCTTTCAGAAGTGTAGATCAACAGGCCTTTCTTTCCAGGTGCCTCTGGTGGAGTTGAACCACCAACTTCCAATTACTAGCAAAGCACCCTTCCAAAAGATTCCTCGAAGACAAAAATAAGAGAAAGGGAACCTAGGCTGGATACCCATCTCAGTTCTGGGGAGGAATCTCCCCGACCCCCAGGAGCCAGAGAAGCCACAGCAGGCTTCAGAGTAAATGGAATGTACTGACTCCTCATCAGCCACTGATAAAGCACATCTAAGCCTCACCAGCCTCTGCCACTTGAGCAAAAAGTTACTCAGACTGACCCTAAAAGCTCTGGAATCTTGTCACAGGCACACATAACCCTGAGAAATGGACTCATTTTTTTTCCAGAGATTTCTTGTTTAAGTTCACCCCTAAAGAAAAAAACACCAAAAAACACCTCCAATCCTTTATTGCTAAACTGGAAAAAAGAGAGTGGGGAGAGAAGGAAAATGACCTTCTTTCTTCTGGACTCCCTCAAGACCCCACCCCTGTTCCATATAAATTCAATTTGACAACCCTGCTAATTGGATAAACGCAGCTCCTACACTTCTAGAAGGCCGTTCCCTTTTCTTTCTTTTTTGTTTTTGGAGGGCTCAAAACAGGGTGATTGTGCTGTGCTTTAACACGAATTCCATCTGCTTTATTTTTCTCTCGCTATTCAACACTCCTCTTGAATATTTATGAAGCCTTCCCTCCCTTTCTACACAACCTCCTCCCTCCTTCCTCCCTCAGCCTTCCTCTCCATAACCAGCCTGTAAGGCTTTCCCTTAGAGCTGGACAAAACCTTCCCAATGCCCTCCCTCCGCCCCCCCCTTCCTAGCTTTAGATAAACACAGGCAGTGTCAAGTGTGAGGAGTAGGGGGAGGTGGAAGGGGGTTCAACTGCCAGTCAAGCCCAGGACCTTCAATGAGGCCTGGGGGCCTACCCTAATCTGCTGCATGCTTGCCATATGGGGGCTGTGTTGCCCCGGGAAACACTAACAGGCAGAAAGAAGCTTAATAGAGTCCATATTCATTGTAATGCAGTAAGATAGCTCAAGGCACCACTGCCCCCTCGGTCGGGTTTCATTCTTCCGTTTCCCTCTTTCTTTCTGTTTTTCCTCCCTTTTTCTTTCTTTCTTCCTTTCAAAGGGCCAGGTCCCCAGAGAACTCTAATCTGGAGAGGCCAGGGCTGGCCGAAAGGCTGGACTATGGGTTAGGAGTAAGAAAGCTGATGTGGTGTTGGGGGTAGGGGAAGGTGAGCAGAGGGTGCAGCAGGAACACGTGGTATTGCATGTGTGCAAGCATGCACACGCTAATGTCTGTGCACAAGCGTAGGAGACGATGTATGTGAGTGGGTCTGGTCTTTGGAAGAACACTCAGTCAACAAGGCCTTACAGGACAGAAACGCTCATACTAATTCAGCCATCTACATCTAGGTGAAGTCCTGCAGTGGCACTATAGGATAAGCACTAGATCACAAGATCGGTTTGAACTGCAAGGTTGATGGTTCAAATTCACCAGCCACTCCCTGGGAACCCTATACAGGGTCACTAAGAGTGGGAACGGACTTCACAACACTTAACATCAATGCCTAGGTAAAGAGCCCTGGTGATACAGTGGGTTAAGCATTGAACTGCTAACCAACTGCCACTCCATGGAAGAAAGATGAGGTAATGTGTTTCTGTAAAGATTTACAACCTCGGAAATCCTTAGGAGTAGTTCTATGTGGAAGTGATTCAATAGTGGTGGGTTAGTGGGTTACACCTTGGTACCAGACCTCCTTTCCCTGACCTCCCCACCCAGCAGGGACGCAGACCTCCCCCCAGGCTGTCAAACCTGAGGCCTAGTCCCAGATTTCCACTGTTGCCCTAAAAAGTCACAGGTGTTGCAAGGCAAAGAAACCATGTCAGAAATAAATCCCTGCAGGAGGAGACCCTGGGATGGCCTGCTGACTCCTAGCCCATTTCCTCTCTTGCCAGTCACACAGGAGCTGGGGGAGTGACAATCATGGTCCTCCCTCTATAGCCAGGATAGGAGCTTAAGAGGCCTCTCTGTCCCTGTGATGCTGGGGCTATCAGTGTGTGAGGCTCTGTCACAATAATATCTGCTAAGAGTGAGACTTAGGTTCCCTGAGGTCACAGGTGATCGCTATAGGGCATAACACGAAGGGAGTGGAGAATGTGGGAAGAAGGCAGAGCACATTTCTCCCAACATCTCAAATCCAAAACCAAAAAATCATTAGAGTCATGATAGAATTCCTCAAGCAGTATGGGATCTTTCACAACTTGTGAAATGTATGAATTGTGTGACTGTAAAAATCACAAATTTGATATCAAGATAGAAAATAAAAAAGCGAAGACACACTAAGAATTTTTATATATTCTCTTGGCACTGCAGGTTAATGCACTGGACTATAAGGTAGATTTGAACCGCAAGGTTGGTGGTTCAAGCTCATGAGCTGCTCCTCAGAAACCCTACACAGGGTCGCTATGAGTCAGAACCAACATAGTTGAAACCTGAATCCTATGGCATCTGGTACATAGGAAGAGCTCAGTAAAATGCTGCTAAATGAATTTGCTATTACCGATGAAGAACTTGAAATCTTTTACCCATCTGACAACCACAATCCAGGATGGGGAAGATGAAAATGACTTTAGAAGCAAAAGACTGTCAAAAATTCAGCAGTATCACTGCTATGAAAAGGTTGTTGTTGTTATGTGCCGTCGAGTTGAGTTGGTTCCGACTCATAGCGACCCTGTACAGGGTTTCCAAGGCTGTAAATCTTTACAGGAGCAGAAAGCTTCATCTTTCTCCCGAGGATCAGCTGGTAGTTTCGAACCGCTGACCTTAAGGTTCACAGCCCAATTCGTAACCACTACGTTACCAGAGCTCCTTTATGAAAAGCTATCTTCTTGTTAAAATGCCATGGAGTCTGTTCTGACTCATCGTGACCCTGTATAGGGTTTCTGAGGAGTGGCTACTAAGTTTGAACTGCCGACTTTGAGGTTCAAACAGATCTTGTGGTTCATTTCTTATCCTACAGCAACACACCAGGACTCCTATAGAAAGGTATCTCACAGGTGACTTTTGTTAGCCTCCTCTTTAGGTACTAAAGTCATGTAGGCTAAGTCTGATACAACTATTAACCAAAACAGATATTGGTTCTAATTTTTGTGGGGGTATTTGTTGTTATCGCTGTTTGCTTCTAAATTTATTATTTATGTTTTTTCCTTGCTCTTACCCATCACTAAGATGCATCATGAATTTGTGGTTTTCTAGCTCAACCCAAGTCCCTAAATTCCAACAAAGCTGCAGGGAAATACAGAGGCTATTTCAAGATCCAGGTACAATTTCAGTTCTTGGCTCTGAAATCAGAAGAACATTTAGTTATCTAAAAAGCTACCTGGAAGCTGCACTCAGCACCATATCCATTTACATTCATTAAACTAAAAAGCAAACTCATGGCTGAGTCCATTAGACTCATAATGATCCTATAGGACAGAGTAGCACTGCCCCGTAGGATTTTCAGAGTCCTGTAGAATAAGCACTGGTCTGCAAACCACAGGGCATTTCTTTAAACCCATCAGCGACTCCTCGGAAACTCTATAGAGGGTGTCTAAGAGATGGAACTTAATCAACAGTATTTAAGAACAACAACAATATTTTGAAGACTGGCAAAGAGTATTGAAAGTATCATGACTTGCAGAAGAAATAATACATCTATCTTGGAGGAGTACAGCCAGAATGGTCCTTAGAAGCAAGGAGACTTATCTCACATGCTTTGGACGTGTTATAGGAGGGCCAGTCCCTGGAAGAGGATATCATGGTTGGTAGGTATTAAGCAAAAAAGAGGAAGGACCTCAGTGAGACAGATCGGCACAGTGGCTGCAATGGGTTCAAACATAACAATAATTGTGAGGACCACACAGTGTTCTGTTTCGTTGTTCAGAGGGTAGATGTGAATGGAAACTGACTGAACCACACCGAACAGCAACAATCTTTATGATCTTTCAGTAAGCAGCCAACAATTTAGCCACTGTTTGACCAGGGCTCTTTATATCCATTGTTGTTGCTAGTGCTGTCAGCCTGGTTCTGACTCAAAGAGACCCTGTATAGAGTTTCTAAGGCTTTAAATCTTCACAGGAGTAGAAAGCCTCATCTTTTTCCTGTGGAGCAGCTGGCAGGCTCTAACTCTGGACTTTGTATGGATCTACCACGCTTCCCTTATACCCACAAATCTTTAGGGAAGAGGCATTACCTTTACCGGTTCCTAGTGAAATATCCACTGTTATTGTTGCTAAGTGTTGTTAGGTCAGTTCCAACTCCTAGTGACCCTGTATAGGGTTTCCAGGGAGCAGCTAGTGGGTTAAAACTGCCAGCCTTGCAGTTCACAGTCCGGTGCTGATCCTACAGTGCCACACCAGAAGTCCATTGTTGTTGTCAGGTGCCATTGAGTTGGTACCGACTCATAGTGACCCTATGCACAGCAGAACGAAACACTGCCCGATCCTGGGCTCACTATTGTTGCCACGCTTCAGTTAATCGATGCTGCCACCTGGCCAATCTACCTTGTTGAGGGTCGTCTTCTTTTTCTCTGACCCTCCACCCTACCAAACATGATATCCTTCTCCAGTGACTGGTCCCTCCTGACAATATGTCTGAAGTATGAGAGACTAAGTTTGGCC
>NW_006408579.1:13330612-13369275 GCF_000296735.1 Chrysochloris asiatica
CCTTGTTTTGACTGATGATATGGAAGTTTTCCATTGTCTCTTTCCACAGATGTAGTCAATTTGATTTCTGTGTATTCCACCTGGTGGGGGTCCATGTGTACAGTCATCTCTTATGCTGTCTACAGAAGGTATTTGAAACGAACAAATCATTGATTTTGCAAAGTTCTATCATGCAATCTCCAGCATTATTTCTATCACCAAGGCCATATTTTCCAACAACTGTTTCTTCCTCTTTGCTCCCAACCTTTGCATTCTAATCATCAGTAATGATCAATACTTCTTGATTGCATGTTTGATCAATTTCAGATTGAAGACGTTGGTAGAATTCTTCTATTTCATCCTCATTGGCTTTAGTGGTTGGTGTGTAAATTTGAATAATAGTGGTATTAACTGGGCTTCCCTGTAGGCACATGGATATTATCGTATAACAGACAGCACTGTACCTCACGACTGATCTGGATAGGTTCTTTTTGACAATGAATGCAACACCATTCCTCTTCAATTTGTCATTCCCGGCATAGTAAACCATGTGGTTGTCAGATTCAAAATGGCCAATACTAGTCCATTTTAGCTAATTCATGCCTAAGATATCGATGTTATATGTTCCATTTCATTTTTGACAACTTCCAATTTTCCCAGATTCATACTTAATACATTCCATGTTCTAATTTTCAATGGTTGTTTACAGCAGTTTCTCTTCATTTTGTGTTGTGCCCCATCAGCAAATGAAGGCCCTGTAGGCTTTACTCCATTCGCGTCATCACGGTCTACTCTGAGGAGACAGCTCATCCCCAGTCACATTTTGAGTGTCTTCCAACCTGAGAGGCTCATTTTCCAGCACTATATCTGACATTGTTTCTCTGCTATTCATAAGGTTTTCAGTGACTAAATATTTGGAAATAGTTCGTCACTCTTGCTTGTCTTTGTCTGGAAGGTCATCTGAAAACTGTCCACCATGGGTGACCCTACTGGTATTTAAAATACTGGTGGCATAGCTTCCAGAATCACAGCAACTCATAAGAAGTCCATTGTTGTTGTTGTTATGTGCCGTGGAGTCGATTCCGACTCATAGTGACCCTGTAACAGGGTTTCCAAGGCTGGAAATCTTTACGGGAGCAGAAAGCCTCATCTTTCTCCCGTGGAACAACTGGTAGTTTCGAACTGCTGACCTTGCGGCTCATAGGCCAATTCATAACCACTACGCTAGCAGAGCTCCTTAAGAAGTCCATTAGGGACCCAATAAAGATAATACCTCTTCCAACTGAGTAGTGCATTTACCAACAACAACCACTTCCAAAAAACCCAGTGAAATTAATTTTATGCTCTCTTTTAATTAGCACAATATATCTAAGACATTATTTCAATATGTAATCAATGTAAACAAGATCAATGGGATGTTCCACATTTTGTTTTAGGCTAAGACTTCTAAATCTAGTGTGTACTTTAAATTGTGTACTTTATACTACGCTGTTGTTAAGTGCCATCTAGTCGGTTCCAACTCATAGTGACCCTGGGTAGGGTTTCTGAGGAGCAGCTGGTTTGTTTGAACCACCAACCTTGCAGTTCAAACCGACCTTGCAGTGGAGTACTTATTCTACAGGGCCACACCAGCGCTCCACTTTATACTATTGTTGTTGTTAAGTGCTGTTGAGTATAATCCTACTCATAGAGGCCCTGTATAGGTTACCAAGGAGTGGCTGGTTGAAGCACTGACCTTGTGTTTCAAGCCAGCATTGAAGTTGAGTGCTTATCCTACAGTGCCATACCAGCAACACATCTCAATTCAGATTAGGTACATTTTTTTAAGTGTTTGGCGAGTCACATGTACTAAAGACATTGTACTGGACAGCACAGGTCTCAATTTAATCAGACTCTACATTGCTGTCTGCCATCTTTCTGGAACACCAAGCTCAGCCAAGCAGTAACGACAGCATGGGCAGCTACCATTCATCAAGCAGATGCTTCCTATAGGCCAGATACCTTTCATAAGTCATTTAATTTTAATTTGGTATCATTTTCACAGTGGCCCTACTTGATAGGAGTATGACCATCCTGTTTTATAGATGAGGAAAGTGAGAGTTACAGGGATTCACTATCTTGTCTAAGTGTGGTTGTTGTTAAGTGCCATTGAGTCATTTCCGACCCATAGCAACCCTGTTAGGGTTTCCGAGGAGCAGTTGGTGAGCTTGAACTGCCGACCTTGCAGTTCAAACCGACTTTGCAATCTAGCACAGTAACCCACAGTGCCACACCAGGACTCCATCTTGTCTAAGAACAGATAGCAAATCACAGAAATAGGGTTTGAACTAGGGCTGCCTGATTCTAAAATGCATGGTTCTTTCCACTCTACCATGCGCTTTCTGTTGTTGTTAGCTGTCACTGAGTCAGCCCTTGACTCATACAGACCCACGCACACCAGAATGAAGTGCCTGTTCCTGTACGACCATTCTCTTTTAAGAAAACTATGGCATTATAATCGATGGACTACTATGAAGCCCTTAAAAATGGTAACTGTAAAGATCAAATAAGGAATTGTTGTTAAGTACCATCAAGTTGGTTCTGACCCATAGCAACCCTGTATAGGGTTTCCAAGAACCGGCTGGTGAGCTTGAACCATTGACGTTGCAGTTCAAACCAACTTTGCAGTCCAATGTATTAACCCATAGCACCACACCAGGACTCCAAATAAGGAAATTAGGAACATGGAAAATGTTTAAAATATGTTAAGGAAAAGCAATATAGATCACATTTTTTAAAAAGCATGTTGAGTATTTGGCTATGGCCTGGAAGGGAACATGAAAAAAAATAAAGCAAGTAGTTGATTTGAAAGTACACAGGAATTTGGGGTGATTTTTTTTCTTTTTTCTCCTTTTGAGTTCAACCAGCAAATAAGCATACAGACCCATCATTAATAACTCCTCTGCTGAGTATAAGAAGCTCTGGTAGCGTAGTGGGTATGAATTGGGCAGCTAACCTCAAGGTGAGCAGTTCAAAACTACTAGTTGTTCCACAGGAGAAAAAGGAAGCTTTCTGTTCCCGTAAAGATTTACAGCCACGGAAACCCTATGCAGGGTCAGTATGAGTTGGAATCGACTCCACTGTAAATAACCACCACCACCACTGAAGATGGTTAAATAAAGATGAAACTCCTCTCACAACCCTCCAAGTTCTTTCTCACTAAACTCCAGTCAACCTTTCCAGTATCTTCTCCCATAAGTCTCAAACATGGGCAAGCTGAATTTTCACACCCTCTATATATGTGGGCTAAGGCGCTCTGATAGCATAGTGGTTTCGAATCCAGCTGCGAACTGTAAGGTCAGCAGTTCGAAATTACCAGCTGTTCTGCAGGAGAAAGATGAGGCTTTCTGCTCCTGTAAAGATTTACAGCCTCGGAAACCCTGTACAGGGTCACTATGAGTCGGAACCGACTCCGTGGCACACAACAACAACAACATATATGTGGGTTAATGCGTCAGACTATAAAGCCATTTGAACTGCAAGGTTGGTGGTTCAAGTTCACCAGCTGCTCCTCAGAAACCCTATACAGGGTTGCTATGGGTCAGAAATGACTCGAGGGCACTTAACAACAACAACAACAATATATTTACACATGATGTTCCTTCTACCTGGACTATTCCCCCTTCTTCCTTCATTTCACGAAGGAACTTCTAATTATCCTTTAAAACTTACCTCAGTAACAGCTATCTAAGACACAACTATTGGTCTCTCCCTGTTGGGAGGAAGAAGAGTGATAAAAATTGAAGTCACTTGGAAATAATCCAATGAATGAATGCTGTTAAGTGCCATCAAGTTGATTCTGAATCATAGCGACCCTGTAAAGGGTTTCTGAGGAGTGGCTGATGAGTTTGAACTGCCGACCTTGCAGTTAGCAGTCCAGTGCTTATCCTACAGCAACCATGTGTGAATCAGTCTCCATGATCCTGAGACCAGAAGAACTAGATAGATGGTGCCCAGCTACCACTGCTAACTACTTTGCAAGGAATCACAGTAGAAAGTCCTGAATATAATGGGAGGAAATGTGGAACAAAACTCAAAATTATAAAAAAAAAAAAAAAGACCAGGCTTACAGGTCAGCTAGAGACAGGTGGAACCCTGAGGCTATGGTTCTTGGTCACCATTCAGGTCTGGAACTGAACAAACCCTCTTCTGGTTCAACTTTCGGCAAAGCAGTACTTAAGTATATGGGGATTGGGGAGGGGGACAATGACACTAGTGAGGTATTCATACCACAGAATGATCAACTATTTGAGATTTTTAAAAAAGGCAGCATTTACTCGAGGACAACATTCAGAAGGGTTGAAAAAAGAGGAGGAATGGAAATCAGAACCACAGGGTGGAAGTGGGCTAAGTGATGCTACATGGAGGGGACTGCAATCATTGAGATGAAAGAAAGTGTAAGATTTGCTGAATGTAAAACTGATGATCTGCTTTGCAAATCTAATTTACAATAAAAGTTACAATAACATTTACCTCAAAAATCACCTCCTTTATGAAGTCTCCTGTGACCACCCCTCATTTTAAATTCCTCTAGTACTCTGTATACATATTATAACATCTCCACAATGTTTTAGGGGTATGGTCATGCATCTTTCTGTAATATGTCTTTTCCCTCCAATCCTAGACATATCCAATTTATCCTGGAAGCCCTTACACCTAAGGGCACTGGTGGTTCAGCAATAGAATTCTTGCCTTCCATATGGGATTATCCTGGTGTGGCGCTGTGGGATCGGCAATGGACTGTGAACCGCAGGGTCGATGGTTCAAACCCACCAGGTGCTCCTCAGAAACCCTATACAGGGTTGCTAGGCATCAGAATGGACCCGCCGGCACTTCACAACAACATATGGGAGATGTAGGTTTGATTTCCAGCCAAAGCACCTCATGTGCAGCTCTGCAAGTGGAGGCCTGTGTGTTGTGATAATAAGGAACAGCTGCCGGCAGAGCTTCTGGACTAAAACAGAGGAGGAAAAAAGGCTTGGCAATGAAATGCTGCCAAAATCAGCTAATGAAAACCCTATAGACCAGGCAGTGTTTTGTTCTGTTGTGCATGGGGTCAGCATGACTTGAGGACAGCTAACAATAACCCTTACTCCCAGAAAAGCCTGGGCATGTCCTAAGGGCTCATTCAATGCTTGCTAAATTTAAAGGTTTGTTCAAATCTGAAATTTACAGATTGAGAAGGAATGTTAATCTGACCCACAAACATGTAGGCGAGACACAGACAGAGACATACTGCTATCAGGGGTGGAACTCAACAATAGCTGCAAAAAATGGCCCTCATATTAGTGTGGGCATCCCTAGAAGTCAGGTCCCCACAGATGGCCCTGTGCTTGGCCCTTCATTCAAGGAGTGCCTTTGTTTTCCTTCTCATCTCTTTCCTTAAAACAAACATCAAAGGAAACTCTTCGATGCCACTGGCCTGCAGAAAAATGTAACCTAGGAGGACACGGAGACTGATTCAGCATCATCACAGCTCTGAGCTTGAGGCTGGAGTGGAAGAGGCAGGAAGAGAGGGAGACACAGTTAGAGAGTGACAAAGAAAAGGACAGTTCAGGCCTGGAGAGAGCAAGAAAAAGGGCACAGAAGGAAGCAGAGATAGAGGAAAGGACCCAAGTTTACTGCACTCTTACTGGGCACCCAGCTCAGTGCTGAATCCTTCATATATATGATCACTTTTCATAATCATAAGCTGTTGTTAAGTGACATCAAGTCAATTCTGACTCATAGTGACCCTCTGTGACAGAGCAGAACTGCCCCACGGGGTTTCTGAAGCTATGATGTTTATGGGAGCAGATTGCCACATCTTTTCTCCCATGAAGCAACTGTCGGGTTTGAACTACCAGCCTTTTCATTAGCAGCTGAGTACTTAGCCACTCCACGGCCAGAGATCCATAGTCATACCTTGGGGAGTGTAACTGTCCCTGTGTTGCAGATTTGGAGATATATTATCTAAATCCCTTTATTGTGCTTTGTCTGTCATATAAGATTTTAGGACTAATTTCAAACTTGTAAGGAGGCCTGGTGGTGCTACGGGTTAAGTGTTGGGCTGCTAACTGCCAAGTCAATGGTTCAAAAAGATGCTCCAAAGGAAAAAGATGAGGCTATCTGCTCCCACAAAGATTTATAGTCTAAAAGCCCTGCATAGGGTAGCTAGGAGTTGGAATCTACTGGATGGTAGTGGTTTATGGTTTTGGTTTGAAATTCAAACTTGTATTTATAGACATAGCTTCTCTGTTAAGTAAGTCATAACAAAAGTGTGAACTCAGAAGGATCAGGTAAAAAAACAAAAAAACCCAGGAGCCTTGAGGTTGGGTATGGGCTCTGCCCCTTCTACTTGGCAACCACTCTCCTTGCACCTGAGTTTACTCTCTGTGAAAACGAGATGGGTAATGCCTGCTTTGCTGACAAGAGTAAATGAGATCATGTGAGAAGGCAGCCACCTGGCACACAGCAAACACACAGTAATTTGGGGGCTGGATGTCCTGGAACTTTACTACTGAAAGTCATTCACTGGAAGTTTACTTACATACAGGGCCTTGCCACCTGGTGGGCTTATAAGTTAGTAAGTGCCCTTTAAAGATGCAAGGCCATGTTGCATTTTAACTACTCTAGAGAAAGATGAGTCCTTCTGCTCCTGAGAAGATTTACAGTCTCCGGAACCCTATATAGTATAGCTATGATTGAAACCAACTTAACGGCACTTAACAACAGCAAGACACACATTAAAGAGTCCCTGGGTGGTGTACACAGTTTTCTCTCTACTACTAACCTAAAATCAACAGTTTGAATCTACCCAGTGGCACTGCAGAAGAAAGACCTGGAGATACACTTCCATAATTATTATAGCCAAGAAAATGGTTTGGAGCCATTCTACTCTGTAACAAATGGGGTCTTCATAAGTTAGAATCAACTCAATGGCAACAGACTAATTTTTAGGTTTTTAGACACACACAATGTCATTTCTTTGCGTCTCCCTTCTGATCTATACAAAATTAACCAATGGGCTTATTTTATGGTTACAAATTGGGTTGCGAAGCACAAGGTCAGCAGTTTGAAACTACCAGTTGTTCCGCAGGAGAAAGATGAGGCTTTCTGCTCCCGTAGAGATTTACAACCTCAGAAACCCTGAACAGGGTTGCTATGAGTCGGAACCGACTCCACGGCACATAATCACCACCACCACACATAAGCTGCATAAGTTTAATACTCCTTGGTGAGAAAAAAAAAAGGCAGTAATACTGTTTTTACAGAAAGTCACAATAGCCCTATGGGATAAGGGCGGTGCCAGATTACTCAACAGGCAAGGTAAGCACAGGCTTATTTGTGGTTACTTACTAATCTTTAAAGAACAATTTCACATTTTTTTTCCCACCACATCAAAGATTCTGCTTCTAGGTCTGGCTGGCATCTGTCTCTCTTCCAACCCCACAGCACCTTCTTACAAAATCAAAGCCTCTTTTCAAATGTATAATCCCTGAAGGACGGAAAGGAAGCCTGGTGTGTGCAGTGGGTTAAGCACTGGACTGCTAACTGCCAGGTCTGTGGTTCAAACTCACCAAGCACTCTACCGGAGAAAGAAGAGGTAATCTAAAGATTCGCAGTCTTGGAAACCCCAAGGGGTAGTTTTAGTCTGTCCTATGGGGTCCCTATGCATCAGAATAAACGATACGGCAGCGAGTTTGGTTTGGTTTAAGAGGGATAAAGTACCCAGTAAGCATGGTAAGCAAGGGCTTATATGTGCTTACTTACTAATCTGGAATGAACAATTTCACTTTCAACACATCAAAGATGCTGCTTCTAGGTCTGTCTCTGTCCCAACCCCACAGCACTGTCTTATAGACTCTAAGACTCCTTTTAAATTTACAATCTTTGACAGGGGTTGGGTACCCCGTAAGCACAGTAAGCACAGGCTTACTTGTCCTTACTTATTAATCGTAGTGAAGAGTTCACATGGGGTTTCACCACATCTGCACAAATAAGTTTGTGTTTACCTTGCTTACTGGGTAATCTGCCCTGGGTAAGGGGTCTGTGGAGAGTTCTGTAGTGGTCCTGAGTTGGTAGTGGACTTAGTTTCCAACCACTCAGTCTCCCCCAACACTGTTATTAACTGTTAAGTGCCAACGACTCCAACTCATAGCGACCCTGTACAAGGTTCCCAAGGAGCATCTGGTGGGTTTGAACTGCCAACCTTGTGGTTTGCAGTCCAGTGCTCAACACTGAATACCACTTAAGCTAACAGCCTTTGCTCATGCCTTCCCCACACCTCTGCTGTGCCCTCCCTCTGCACCCTCTTGATGATGCTACTGTAATGATCATAATTTCTCCATAATGTTTCTACTTGCTTGAGAGAAAGAGAAAAAAGATCCCAATTAGATAGTAGGCCATTTGAGATACAAAATTATGGAGATGTGTTTATAGACAGGAAAACATCTCTATCAGACCCCCACTTTAAACTCCAGAAAGGGGCTCTCTTCCAACTTCATTCAGTAAATGCAAAGGCACAACAAAACCACTTGTTGTTTTTCGGCCCCCTTTTCTAATTATAGCCTCTCCAGGACTGCATATTCACAAATTATGTAACTAATGAAATAAACTCTAACTGGATATGAAACAGGAACCTCTACTTCCGAGTCTTCTGTGCTCAAAGTGAACAAAACAATCCATGGAAAAGAATGAGAGGTGCTTTTGTGGCTCTGCAGTAGAATTCTTGCCTCCATGGGGGGGGGGGGGGGGTTGATTCCCGACCAAAACGCCTCATATGTAGTCATCACTCATCTGTCAGTGAAGGCTTGTATGTTGCTATGATTGCTATGATGTTGAACAGGTTTTAGTAGACCTTCCAGTCTATGACAGACTAGGAAGAAAGGCCTGGAGATCTATTTTTAGAAATCAACCAATGTAAACCCTATGGGTCACAATGGTTCAATGTGCAACAGATCATGGGGATGGCGCAGGACTGGGCAGTGCTTCATTCCATTGCACATGGGTCAAGGACAAACTCAAAGACAGCTAACACATAGCAGGACTTTTTAAACTTCAGTTGTGTCCACTTTATACCTCACCTTTCACACTGTACTATAACGTATTCATTTATAAGTCTCTCTCTGGACACATAGTGGGCACTCAACGAATGTTTGCTAAGCTTGAAAGACCTATTTCCAAGGACTTTTCTAGACCTAACTATTTGAGGCATGGAGTTTGGATCTGCTGTATCCACAGAGGGTGCTCCTGTTGCAAAGCAGAGCTTGAGCAAGGCAAGGCAATGCATGAGAGTCCGGGTGTACCACTGTGACTGCCCTCAGGGATTTGGTTTAGGAGCCCACTGCTGTTAGTATCCAGTGAACAAGACAGGCAGGACATGGTTTACTCTTTGTTATGTACTGTTCCACTTCAGAGCCACACCCTTTTATCTTTCTGGATGGTATGAGCTTGTAAATGAAGAGCTGGAGAAGAATGTGAAGAGCAAAAGTACACACTGGAGGAACAATCAGCACACAAGTCCAGAGCAGTCGTGCTGTGTCAGGTGGTGCACTGGGCAGTGGCTAGGCACCTAGCTCTGGTTAGAACCCTGCACTTCCCCTGGGGAGGCACCACTAAGTAACCTTTTAAAGTACCCAAGTTACAAATGCCTTAAGGCCAACTATGGTGGTGGGGGTGGTTGTGTGCCATCAAGTCAGTTCTAACTTTTAGTAACCTGTATAGTAACTTGTAAGGCGCTCTGGTAGCGTAGTGGTTACAAATCGGGCTGTGAGCCTCAGGGTCAGCAGTTCAAAACTAGCAGTTGTTCCACGGGAGAAAGATGAGGCTTTCTGTTCCCGTAAAGATTTACAGCCTCGGAAACCCTGTGCAGGGTCGCTATGAGTTGGAACCAACTCCACAGTACATAACAACAATAGTAACCTGTACAGTATAGTAACCAGCCCAGTACAGGGTTTCTGAGGCTGTAAATTTTTTCAGGAGCAGAAAACCTCATCTTCCTCCCCTGGAGGAGGTGGTGGACTTGAACTACTGACCTCACAGTTAGCAGTCCAATGCACTATCAAAACTCCTTATGAACATGTTGTTTAGTGACATCAAGTCTATTTCAACTCATAGTGACCCTGTATAGGGTTTCAGAGAAGCGGTTAGTGGTTTTGAACCTCCGACCTTGTAGTTCAAACCGACCTTGTGGTCTAGTGCTTATCCTACAGAGCCACACCTTACTTGCCTTTTAATGTTATGTAAATTTGCTCTAGTTTTGAACTGCTTGAACCAACCCAGACTCACAATAAATTCTTCATTACATCACCTTCACTGGCTGCACATACCACTACTTTTAAATCATTGAAAAGACCTTGAGCATTTTCTTGCACTAAACTAAGGCTAAATAAGGACTGTATGCTCCTGTTCTGGCATACCCATAAATTTGACTAAAAGCAGACTTAGGAACAGATCTTGTTCATAACTCTGGGACTGCTGGTATTTACTGTCCACCTGACTGCTAGACCAAAGGCTTGTGGGGAGGGGAGGTTGTTCAGGAATGGTGATGATCTTATCCTCAAGGGCATGCCAGCTTCTAACACAGTTTGAGGTATTCTGTAAATAGGTGCAGAATGAATGAATAGTGAATGACCTGAGACTTAAAGGTAGAGGTCATAGCAGAGAGAACTGTAGTCATGTGGACAAGAGGGGAGATGTTTTCTTAGTGATAAAAGCGATACACTCTAGGACCTTTGGGGGTTGAAAAGTCTTTAATTTACTCTGTTAGTTGGGCAACAAAATTACCACTGAATCCAGTTAATCACTTGCAGTCACTTTCTATGCCCCTTCCTCTTGATGATTAAGCAACCAATTGTAGCAGGCCCATATCCACACCTTCCATGGGACCCCAAAACAGGCATCAAATGAGGAACAGGATGCTTCTTCATGGCCTGACTCTGGGGCCCATTCAAGCAAAGGCCAGGAGAGCTCACCCTCAGGCCTAACACTCACACACCCATTTCTTAACCAGCTCATGCATGCTTGCAGGAAATTTGAAGCTTTTAAAGGGTAAGCTCAGCACTCTTTAGGGAGCATCTGACTGCGTGGTGATACAGGCCACATCACCATCTAGATTTCATGGCAAGAAATCTTTACTCTGGATTTTAAGAGGAATCAATTTGATACAGAAGAACAAAATCTATCCCACACAGGCATGTTGAAGGAAAAAAGATTACATTTGTAGATCTAATGACTGGTACAAAAAAAGTATTCAATAAATGTTAGTGACTTACTGAATTTGGATGACTCCGTCTAGAGTTACTTTGAGGAATATTCTTAGTTGGAGTTGGGCTGCAGGTTTCATCCCCATAAATGTTCCTTTGAAAGTTGCTGTCAAGTTGGTTCCGGCTCATGGTGACTTGATGTGTGTCAGAGTAGAACCCTACTCCATGAGGTTTACACGGGTTTTGATCTTTCAGAAGTAAATCACTATACATTTCTTCTGAGATGACAAACGTACTGAACCATCTGTCCCACCTAGCCACTCCCCAGAAGGTGGTGGCGGTAGTTTTGTGCTACTGAGTTAGTTCTGACTCACAGTGACCTGCATTGGGTTTCCAAGGTTGTAAATGAAGCAGGGAGCTTCATTTTCTCCTGTGGAGCAGCTGGTAGGTTTGAACTGCTGACCTTGCAGTTAGCAGCCCAACTTGTAACCCACTAAGCTACCAGGGAGGGAGCTTCAAAAAGTTTCTGTAAAAATTGAATTTAATGACAATGGAATTTTCTCACGAACCTTCTGAAGTCCCCATGTAGGTTTAAGTATCTTAGGGGTAGGGCACCCCCACATGGGTTCTCTCCCCACCCTGCTCTGGGCATGTGCACTCACTACCTCTAAGATAGACATATACACACATGTACACAACAAACAATCATAGCTCCAGCTGGGAAGTGTGCTTTAGATTCATGTCAGTTTACTTTGTTTCCCATCTGACCTCATGCAAACCCACTTTCTTCACAACCTTGCTGACCCACAAATATATACATTCAGTTCCCCACCCCGCCCCATATTCCCCTTCTCAATTCCAGAACTCTTTAAACCACCTAAAACTTAAACAAATACCAGTTTGGGAAATGTGAAGCATGCTCTGGTCTGTCTGTCTGTCTGTCAGTCCCTGCTTACCAATGGAAGGCCCCCTTCCCTACCTCACCAGCTCTCCCCAACTTGTGAAGCCCAGTGGCCGTGGTGCAAGGCTGGCACATGCAGAGAAAACAAACACGTGGAGTCCTGCCAGCTGGATCAGGCAGCACTGTTTACAGCAGAAGCAAAGTGTGGGGAACTGGAGAGGCTGCTGAAGGGTGAGGGGATAATTCCAGCTTCCTGCTCCCAGGCTCCACCAGCTGCAAAGAGGATCTCCCAGTGGAGATTCCACCATTCCTAGGTGCACCACGGGATAGCGATACAGCATGCCTGCGGCTAATCCCATCACTATGCTATAGGGGAATGGGGCAAATCCTTGAGGGCCCAGATAATGCAATTTTGCTCAATCTTAGAGCCACAGCACCTATTCTATCACAGATCTTTCTTTGCACATGGTAAGAGCTCAGTAAGTATTTGGTGGTTAAATGACTAGATGAGCCTTCTTCCTGTCTAAGGAAACCTGGTTATTCAATGGGTTAGGCACTGGGCACTAACCACAAGGACAGCAGTCCAAACTCAACAACTGCTCCAAGGTGGACAGATGAAGCTGTCTGCTCCTGTAAAGAGTTACAGTCACAGAAACCCTATATAGGGCCGCTGTGAGGAAACACATGGCAATCGGTTTGGTTTGGTTTTGATCTCTTCCTGCCTACTCCCGAGTTCCAGATGTGAGATGCAGGTATGAGGAGATGAGAGAGGAATGCCTACAGAACACTTCTCAACAGTTGCACAAGTACCATGGAGTTCTAGTATGGCACTGTAGAATAAATAAGCACTGGGCTGCTAATCCCTAGGTTGGTGGCTCAAAACTCACCAGCAGCTTCTCAGGGCCACTATGAGTCAGAAGTACAGCCAGAATGCTACTTAGAAGTCAGGATGGCGAGACTTAGTCTCTCATATTTCAGACATATTATCAGGAGGGACCAGTCCTTAGAGATGGTCGTTATGCTTGGTAAAGTGGATGATTAGTGATAAAGAGAAAGACCCCCAATGAGACGGATTGGCACAGTGGGAACAGCAATGGGCTCAAGTGTAACAACAGTTATGAGAATGGTGTAGGGCTGAGCGCGGTTTTGTTTTGTTTTGTTTTGTTGTGTGTGCATGGGGGTCGCTATGAGTTGCAACCAACTCTGAAGCACTTAACAACAAGAAGTTGAACTGACTTGAAGGCACTTAATAACAACAGGCATCTTGCAATGCCGAGATGGGAAGAGAAGTCGGAACTTATTTAATAACAGGCTGGGACTTATATGACCACAGGCTGGGATACCTCACCACACTACCCTTTTTTCTCAGATTACCATTAATGATGATAACTTGGCCAAATATACTTTGGGAAATATTGGTTTAATCGGTTTCTGGAGAATGTTCCAAAAGCAACTTGCAAAACGGTATGGTCCCATTTTTGTTATTTAAAAAACTTACATATGAATATGTGGTGTATAGCATTTCTATGAGTCGAAATGAACTCAACAGTAATGGGCTTGGTGGTTTAGGTATTCAGGCCAGTGTAGAAAAAATTAGGAAATAGTCACATTTTAACAACTCAAAATTAGAAGACTTGTACTTTTTACTTGAAAGGTTTCAGTGATATTCAAAGTGGTTATATAATATTGCTTTTGGAAATGAAAAATGAAATTTGAAATTATCTTACTATATGCACCTACAAGCCTGGGGGATTTCATTTTCCTGTAGGTCCCAACAATCTCTTAGATGATAAAATGTTACTCATTGCCTCATTATCACATCTAAAGAGTTTCCAGCCTCAATCTCCAACATTCAACTCCTTAGACTTGTAAAGACTAGTTCTTCTAATTCCAGGATCCTGTTGCTTCCACACAATGTGGACAACTATTTTGGGGAAAAAATGAAAACACATACCATATTTTGTTAACAACCTTCACAAATCTGAAATTATTTTGTTCTGTAAACTGTATAAAATACACTATCTCATTCATAGTTTGGTGAAATTACCATGCTCGGTATATTAACATTTAAAGACTGTTTTTTTTTTCCTTACTAAATTACTCATTTCCTAATTTAACTGATCTGTATATATAATTAAAAGTCATTGTAGTTCAACGCACCAGGTTTTGTTACAATATGATAAGGCAAATATTTATTATCAGAAGAGACCATCAGTCTTTAGCATAAAACAAAGAAAACTGCTTGACCATTTATTGAGTTAGTATGTAGGAGACAATGAGCTAATAATGTATGTGTATTAACTTGTCTAACCTCTCAACAACCCTATGAGGTAGGTAGTATTCTTATGCCCATTTAACAGATGCAGCAATTGAGGCTGAAAGATTAGGCAATATTCTCAACTAAAGGATTCTAAACCAGGTCTATGTGCTTTCCCTGCATTTGCATCTGTCTCAGCTTCAAGTACAAACAGAATGAACAGTTTTTGTTTTCCTTTAAGTATGTCAGAAAAAAGAAAAAAAAAAAAAAAGGACAAAATAAGTCTGAGTAATTGATACCATGTTTCAGGTGGGGTTTGACAGATCCCCACCATGCAGCCTGAGTCTGAATTCCTGAACATGCCTTGCACCCGCATATCTAAAAGACTCCCCCATACAGATGCACATGGTCATTCATGGATGCCTGAAAGGTTAAGTGTTAGATGTTCACACCCACTAGCCCCTCAATGGGAGAAAGATGAGGCTGTCAGTTTCCATAAATATTTACAGCCTCGGAAACCCACGGAAGCATTCTACTCTGTCCTTTAGGGTTGCTATGAGGCAGAATTGGATCAATGGCAGTGAGTTGAGTGCCTGAATCTGATCCAAAAATTGGCCACAGTGTTTTGAGCCTGAGATGCAAGTTTATATGCACCAGAATGTCCTAAAAACAATAAAATTCTTCCCGTTTCTTAAGCTAGTCTCTCTTGTCTTCCTTCTGTTCTTACAACTACCAATTCCGGCTGCACAGTAATGTCATCTAGGGGTACATCCCAGTGCTCAGGCAGTGCCAGTGCCTCACACAAATTAAATCTGCTTCTTTGTAGGATTGTGGATAAACATGGGGCGTGAACCACAAGGTCAGTGGTTCAAATCTACTAGCTGTGGACCAGAAATCAGTATTTTCAAAGCTGATCATTGTAAGTGAGGGGTGGGAATTTGCTATGGTGGATGGGGATGGAGTGGGTGGGAGAGCGTGTTCATTTTATAAAAAACATCTGAAACAGATGCAAGAGTTGGGAAGGACAATTTTGTATTGAGGTCCTGTTGTGGCGCTGTATGAAAAGTACTCAACCTCAAGGTTGGTTTGAATTGCAAAGTACGTGGTTCAAACTCACCAACCACTCCTCAGAAACCCTATGAGTCGGAACCAACTGGGCGGCACACAACAATTGTATTATTTACAAGAAAGTGGGATTTTAAAAGACCAATATTTCTTTATTCATGTCACAAATTTAATGTTAAAACATTTTAAGGACTAATGATAATCTGAATTCCCAGAAAGTTTCTCTTAGACTTCCTCAAATATTTCTGGACCTTCATATGCCCAATTTTCTCCTCTTTTCAGAAATAAAGACCCAAGGAGAGGTTACACTGCAAAGAGCACCAACTGTGAAGTCCAAGGTAACTTCTCAGTAGCAAAGGAGACCCTCAGTAGCTGAAGCAAGCCCCCAAGTAGCACCAAGAAAGAGGTTAGCAGGAATGCTAAAGAATTCCAGGCATATGCAAATTTCAGTGCTTGTACATCAGGGCCTGAGATGCCCTCAGAAAATCAGAGGATGAGCATCAGGAGTTGGTAACCTCAGGGAATCACAGAGGATGCGCAACAGGAATTGGTAATCTAGGGGTCCCACATCCTTAATCACCAAACTGACCAAACCAAAGGGTGGAGACAAGATTTGGCTCCACTGGAACCTGCTATCTGACAATCCAAAGGGTTAATATTTCAGCCTCTAGTTTTTGGCCTTTCAGAGAGTCTCTGTAGGGTCCAGCTGTGGAGGACACAACTCTCCTCTACTACCTCAGAGCCCAGTCCCAGCCCCAGCTCTTCCCTTGGCCATCCCACTCCAGGAATGAAGCTGTAAGCTGCCCGACATATACCAAGACTGGTTTCATCTCTTTCCAAATTTGTCTTGTGTCTTAACTTCTGCCAAGAAAAAAATTAAAACACTCACACACCATGCGCATATGGGATAGGCGGATAAGGCTGCAAGTTTACACTACAAATGGCCAGGCAGAGAGTGGGAGGGGCAGGCAGGCTTGATGATGGAAATGAGAACCCAGAATCATCTCAGGCCTGTCAGTGGGTCTTGGCACACTTGACCTGAGGTTTCTGTGTAGGTACACTCCATCAGTAAAGTCAGTGGCCATCCGTCAACTCAGACTCATTACAACTTCATAGATTACAGAGTAGAATTGCACTCCATTGGGTTTTCAAAGGCTGGGAACTTTCAAAAGTTTTGCGTCTGAGGACACGCTGGGTGGGTTAGAACTGTCAACCTTTCTCTTATTAGTCTAGCACTTAACACTTCGTGCCACCCAGCTACCCAGCAATCTGTGGCTGTGCCCCAGTCAAAGCTGAGAAGTGCTTGCAGCATGTGCCCTCATCTTCCTTCAACACCCCCATTTCATACCTTTACAACGATGTATGCTGTTGGTTATTAAGTGCCTTCAAGTTGGTTCCGACCCATAGCGACCCTGTACCAGGTTTCCAAAGAGCAGCTGGTGAGCTTGAACTGCGGATCTTGCAGTTCAAACAACTTTGCAGTCTGGCACATTAACCCATAGCGCCACACCAGGACTCCATATGTTGTTGTTGTTGTTAAGTGTCGTTGAGTCGGTTCCAACCCATAATGACCCTGAACAGGGTTTCCGAGGCTGTAAATCTTTACAGGAGCAGACAGCCTCATCTTTCTCCAGCAGAGCAGCTGGTAGTTTCTAACTGCTGACCTTGTGGTTCGCAGCCCAATTCGTAATCACTACATTACCAGAGCTCTCTGGTAGCGTAGTGGTTACGAATCGGGCTTTGAACCTTAATGTCAGCGGTTCGAAACTACCAGCTGCTCCGCGGGAGAAAGATGAGGCTTTCTACTCCCATAAAGATTTACACCCTTGGAAACCCTGTACAGGGTCGCTATGGGTCGGAACCGACTCGACGGCACTTAACAACAACAACACTACCAGAACTCCTTAGGACTCCACATAGCATTGGGCAAATCTGCTGCACACGATGTCTTTAAACTGTTGAACAACAAAGCTGTCATTATGAGGACTAAGGTGTGCTTGATCCTAGCCATGGTATTTTCAGTCATCTCACATGCATGTGAAAGCTGGACAATGCAAAAGGAAGACCAGAGAAGAATTGATATTGATGCTTTTGAATTGTGTTGCTGGCGAATATCGAAGGTACCATGGACTGCCAGAAGAACAAACAAATCTGTCTTTGATGAAATATGTCCAGATTGCTGCTTAGAAGAAAGCATGGCAAGACTACATCTCATGTACTTTGGACACAATGTCAGGAGGGACCAGTCCCTGGAGAACGGCATCATGTTTGGTAAAGCAGAGGGTCAGCAAATAAGAGGAAGACCCTCAATCAGGTCCACTGACACAGTGGCTACAACAATGGGCTCAAACAAAACAATTGTGAGAATGGTACAGGATGGGGCAGTGTTTCATTCAGTTGTACATAGGGTCACTGTGAGTCAGAATGGCTACAAGGCACCTAACTACCACCACCACACTCCCCAGATAGACACAGAGCAGCGGAGGTGCACAGCACTCCAGAGGCCAGAAGACAACATTCCCCCCACTTGGAAGCGCCCTGTTCCTTGTTCGCCTTCTCTTGTCAATTCCAAAATAAACACAACAGTGCTTGAAATGGCACATGGGCTCTGGTGAACTGGGTGGCTTGCAGGCTGCTTGTGGCTGCCTAGAAAAAGAAGTCCGGAGTTGGAGCCTCAGTTCTCAGAATCCTGCCCCACCACACCCAAGGCCTGCAGACTCTGGAATCTGGCAGCCAGACAGAGGGAGGAGGAGATCAGCTCCAGCGCTCTCCTGCTTGTGACTTCTTTAAAGAAAACAAAAAAACAAACGTGTTGCTATGGAGTTGATTCAGACTCAGAGACCCTATAGGACAGAGTAGAACTGCATCACAGGCTGTAATCTTTATGGAAGCAGACTGTGACATCTTTCTCCTGCCAAGTGGCTGCTGGGCTTGAATCACCGACCACTTTGTCCCCTGTGCTTTGTCCACCATGCCACAAGGGCTCCTTTGACCTCCTCATTCTTAACAAAATCAAGATACCCCTGCCCTGCTGCTCCAGTGATCACATGTAACCTTTCACCTCCAACGCTCTGTCCTTCAGTACTCAGGTGACCCCAAAGTCTTGATAATGGCCCCTTGTTCCGCTGTGTTATCTTGTCATCTGTCCTGCCCCTCTTTTACTCAAGATAGTGAACTGAGCACCAACACTGCTTACACCAGTCTAGACTAAGACCCACCCGCCTCATGAAATCCCTTGTTTTAGAAGACAACAAGTGCTCTTCGAACACTCATTAAATGCCTGGCTCTAGGAACACAAAGATAAAGTACAAGCTTTCTCTGAGAACTTCTCACACCAGACAGAAACATCTCAGAACAACTCAAGCAGATCTGAGTCCCCTAGGCCAGAGTTCTTTCCTTTCCAGTCCACTGCTATGGGGTGGGAAGACTAGATACTTCTTTTGGAAAGTGTAACCCTGCGGTATCCTCCTTTGTCCCACCCAGAACATGAAGTATAGTAACGAGCACAAAACAGTATTAAAAATTAGCTTTTTGTTTGTCTTGCTAATTGTTCAATTGTGGTGATTAGTAAATGGGACTTGTTATATTATTCTTTCTGCTTTTGTATGTGTTTGAGTCTTTAAATTATAATAATTGATAATAAACCTTGTTTTTTCAACAGGATGACTAGGACCATGTTTTCTCAAACCTTCCCAATCCTGCACCAACTTCCATGAATACAGCTGCTGAATGTCTTCTCAGTTAAGCCAACAGGCACTATGAGGCAGGTTTCAGTGGCTGCTGAGGTTCTTGGGTACAGGATCCCTAGTACCCTGTGTCAAAGAGGCAGCCTTGCCCCTGGAAAGGGGACAGGTGTCAGCAGTCAGAGTATCCTGAGGGGCTCTTTTCCTGACACCCCTGGGCTCAGGATTCAGAGCCAGCTGGTTGTCCAACATGCCGTCTGCTTCCTTTCTGGGGACTCTCTGACCAGAATACAAGCCTTCCGTATGACCCTGCCCATATCTCCCCAATGACACCTCCCCAACTCTGGCTGGCATCTCCTGCTTACAGAGTCAAGTGCAGGGGTCGACAGGTCCAGAGGGAATAGCATCAAGAAAATCAGGGTGGACTTTGGCTTTTTTTTGTGGGGGGGGGGGGGGGGCGGGGTTCCCTCCATTTTTCTAACCTATGAAGTTCTTAAATATACCATAATTGACAAATCTCCTTAAGCAGTCAAACTCCCCAGATTATGAGTTGAGATGATAAATCATCAGCTCATCTCAAGTCAAAGCATCATGATTATGATGAGGAGGAGGCAGATGCTCGTGACCAACTGAGCACCTACTCCGAATTAAGCACTCTTCTAAAGAGATTAATAGGAATAATGCAATTCAGTGTGAAATGACCTCTTATTTTGATTTATGGAATATTAAAAAACTAAATTGTAAGTGTCTTGAGGGCAGCAGACACAGTACTGGGTAAGTTCTCAACAGCTTAAAGGCATTTCTTTGACAGGTATAAATATGTCTTTGATCCCATCTGAAAATGCCTGAAAAGTACACCTCTAAGGCAAAGCTTCATCTCATACTTCAGACATATTGTCAAGAGGGACCAGTCACTGGAGGAGGAGGATATCATGTTTGGTCAGAGAAAAAGAGGAAGACCCCCAACAAGATGGATTGGCCAAATGGCAACATTAATGGACTCAACCATAGCAACAATGGTGAGGTTGGCCCAGGATCGGGCAGTGTTTCGTTCTGCTGTGCATAAGGTCGCTATGAGTCGGTACTGACTCAATGGCACCTAACAACAACAGCAGCAGCAAGGCAAGGCTAGCTGCTGGATATCTGGATAATCAGAAACAGCATATTATGAAACCTCCAGCATCTGAAGAGAGGCAGACTGCACTGGGCATCATGAGCATCAGTGGGTGGCATTCTTCACACAAGGGAGACACTTATAGGTCAGAATGCCCCAGCCTGGGGTAGAGAAATGTGCTCATCTTGGCTGAGATGCAAAGAAACAAGGTTGTGCTGCCTTCCCTCAATCAAGACCAAGGGTATTAGCACTGGCATTTTGGTTCATTTCCCATTTGGGGGAAATTAGTTCTGCCCGCCTAAGATTCCATCTCAATTGGACACGCTGTTCCTCTTTACTTCCTGACTTTTAACGCATGTAGAATTTAGTTATTAAGGAGCTTCCTTGTTCCACAGCCAAAGAAGCTGGCTTTTTTTGGAGAGGGGCATGGATATAATCGGGACTTTGCCCTGGTTTCTACAGATTACTATGAGAGGCCAGACTTCCTAACCACGCTACCATATTTCCATTCACCAATGCTCACAGAAGCTTCCCACATGGTTCAAGGCCCCACAATGCACTTGCCAGTGGCTCCTGCTCCAACAGGTGACTACAGCATTGAGGTGGTTTTCAATGGCCAAAGTGCCATTCTTTACGCTAAAGATATTTATAAAGTCAGCCTTTCTGTGGCCCTTACTCCTAGACACATATTACCTGGCCTGCACTTGCAGAAGCCAGTCTGGTGTTCCTTTTCATGTCTCTCTCAGGACCTCCTGGGGGATGGGTGGCCGTGGGGTGAAGACTGGGTATGACAAAAGGACACAGTTCCACACTTATACAGCTTAGTAATTTACTGTCCTTTGTCTCCCCAGACAAGAGTCACTATATCTCAGCCTCCCAGATTCTGGGGTTAGTCCCAGGAAAACAGGGATTCAGGGAGCTCCCTGGTTCCATAACTAACAGGAGCAACAGGTGTCATTTTCCTGTGAATTTAAAGGGCTTTGAAGACTCCACCATGTTCATGCTCACAGTATTTTCAGGGACAAACCTGGGAAAGGTAGGATTAGCCTCCACTTGCACAGGGAGACTTAACTAGATGGAGCCCAGAGCTCCTACTGAGTCACTGACCAGACCATGGACTGGAGGCTGGGCTAGGCAAGGAAAAGGACAGGAGAGGAGGTGGTATGGATTTGCCTCACTAGCATGGAACTTCCATCATCCAAAAGGTGACCCACTCCAAGGAGTCTTATAACTCTCTGGCACTGAACTCTGATACACCTGGCTGGTGGCTCTCAGAGTGAGAATTTAAGTCTGTTCATTACAAGCGGGAAGCAATGGAAACCATGCTCTAAATTTAAGTCCTTGTTCCCCAAGGTTGGCATTCTCTCTACCTGGTTTACCCCCCTTTTCTTTGTCAGTGGAGCTTTTCAGTCTGGTTCAATGGGGGTGATTGGCTCAAATGTGCCCTCCCCCCCCCACCCCATGCACTTTCTTTTCTCCCAACTGTGGTACAGAGTTGGAGTGAGGTTGGAGGAGTTCCCGTTTTAAAAACCACCACACCACCTATCCCCTAGACAGCCTCGCTGTTGAGACTGACTAGTGAGTGGTCTGGATTATTATGGGTCCTGCCTACCAAACTCCCAAGGAATTCTAGTTTAAGAGGCCGACCCTCGAAAGAAGTACCTCTTGGCGAGGAAAATGTTCTCCTTCCCTTTGCACCTAATTGGGCTTCCTCCCTAATGACCACAAACAGGCCCCAAGCGCTCAATCACTTCCAGGGCTCAACACAGACACCACTGGAAACTGGGCTGGGCTGGAAGCAGGACTTCCCCAGGCTGAGGGGCCTGTGGCAGGCCACCGGATGTGGGGTGCGCAGGCGTGCTGCCGGCCAGGGGCACGCACACTTCACCACAGCTCCCAAGCAAGTAAAACAAACTACTGAGGAGGAAGGCAAACAGCCCCATGTGCACTGCCCATCTTATATTTAGTACTGGGATAGGAAGGTCTGCACAGCTGATACTGCCAGATGTGAAACCAAAACACAGGCCACTCCTGACAGCTTACCAGCCTGGAAGATGAATAAGGGTCAGCGCTTCGGCCCCTGAGGGCTTCAGTCAGTCAGTCAGGTGGGGCTCGGTACACAGCTCTTCCCTCCTTCCCCAGCCCCTTGCTACCCAGCTGGATGTGTGAATGGAGCAGGGTGGGAAAGAAGGTCATATCTAAAACCTGAGGAGGATGCAGAGACCATTCCGCCAGCTCCGTGCAACTTCTCAGACACATTTTCCACCTTTGTTGTCAATACAAGACCTCTTAGGATCTTTATCCCTATTTTCATCCCTCCTTAGCTTCTAAATCTACAGCCAGAAATGGTTCAGATGAAATGTGACAGGGCGGTGTGTGGGGGTAGGGGGGGAAGGTTGGGGGAGGGTAGGAAGGGGTGGTGGTGTTGTGTTGCTTGGGGTGGGAGGGGAGGGTGTTGTGTCTAAATGGGCTGTTGTTCTTTATACTTCCATGGCCTGTAAGCTCACCAACAGCACAGCCCAGGTGTGTGGCCTGCATGCCTACAACATAGCTTTGCACTGCTTGACCTTTACCTCATGCGCATGTGGAATTTAATTATCCTCAAAGTCACCTAAAATGAACTAACTGGTAGTGGCTATTTTGAATGGGACAATCATACGGCTTACTATGCTGGGGAATGGCAAATTCAAGAGGAATGGCATTGCATTCATCATCCGAAGGAGTATTTCAATGTCTATCTTGAAGTACAATGATAGGATAATATCTATATGCCCACAAGGATGACAATATGACTTTTAGTCAAATTAACACACTAACCACTAAAGTCAGTGGTAATGAAATTGAAGAATTCTACCAACTTCTTCAGTGTGAAATTGACCCAACATGCAATCAAGATGTATTGATAACTACTGGTGATTGGAATGGAAAAGTTGGAAGCAAAGAAGAAGGGTCAAAAGTTGGAAAATGTGGCCTTGGTGATATAATTAATGCTGGAGATCATATGATAGACTTTTTAAGACCAATGACTTCTTCATTGCAAATATCTTTTTTCAGCAGTGTAAATGGCAGCTATATACGTGGAACTCATCAGATGGAATACACAGAAATCAAATTGACTACATCTGGTGGAAGATACAGTGGGGAAACTCCATGTCATCAGCCAAAACAAGACCAGGGGCAGACTGGAACAGACCATCAATTGCTCCTATGCAAATTCAGGCTCAAGCTAAAGAAAATGAAGACAAGTCCCCAAGACTCCAAGTACGACCTGGGTTTGATTCCTGGCGAATGCATTTCCTGTGCAGCCATCACACAGCTGTCTGTTAGTGGAGGCCTGTATGTTGCTGTGTGAGCTGAACAGGTTTCAGTGGAGCTTCCAGACTAATACAGACTAAGAAGAATGGCCTGGCAATCTGCTTCTGAAAATCAGCCAATGGAAAAACCTGTGGATCACATTGGGATCTGCCACCATTCATGAGGATGGCACAGGGCTGGGCAGTGTTTTGTTCCATTGTGCACAGGGTTTCCAGGAGTCAGGGGCCAACTAGATGGGAGCTAGCAATGAAACTGATGAAAAAGGAAGGGAGATAATGCACTGGAACACAAGGTCTGTTTGAACCACAAGGTCAGCAGTTCAAACCCACCAGCCGCTCCTCAGAAACCCTAGACAGAGTTGCTATGAGTAGGAACTGACTTAATGAGAAAAAAGGAAGAATTCATTCTTATATGCACCTGAAACCAGTCACCTTGACTGAGAAAAGAGTGGGTGTTTTTTTTTGTTTTTTGTTTTTTTTGCCATGGTCTAACGGTTCTTCCCGGCTTTCCTAAAACAGATACTCTAATACTATTACAGCTTTCAGCTCTTCCCCAACATCATATAATAAACATATATTCTAGAACGCATTTTCTTTAGAAGATCCATATATAGCTATTTCATTTTGCTTGAAACTCTCATTACATTCCCCTGGAGATCCTGGAAAGCTCTGCAGAGTAGCAAAAAAATGATTGAGTACCTAGTATGTACCAGATCCTATTCTAGGCACTGAGGAGACAATAAGGAGCAAAGCAAAGCCCTTAATCGTAGAGATCTTTCTAGAAGGGAAGGTTCTAGAAGGGAAGCAGTCAATAAACAAAAGAAAAATATATGTCAGGAGGTGATCATGCTGAAGAAAAATAAATGAGGTTGATGAGAGAGAGAATGAAGGTGGGCGTGCTCTTTGATAAAGGCTTGTCACTGATCTGGTACAAACTCTCTCACTGCTACGGGTATAAAGCCAGCAATGACTGTAAAGAAGCAAATGAGGAAGCTGTGCAGATATCTGGGAGAAGAGCCTTCTAGGCAGATGGCATAGCCCCTGAGGAAAGAGATGGTTCAGCTAGTTTGAGGAAGCAGCAAGAAGGCCAGTGTAGGCGAGCAATAAGAGTTAGATGTTGTTAAGTACCATCAAGTTGGTTCTGATTCCTAGCAACCTAAACAACCTTATATAGGGTTTCTGAGGAGTGGCTGGTGTTTTTGAACTGCTGACCTTGTGGTTAGCAGTCCAGTGCTTCTGCTATGACACTGACTTTTCTTTGAATAAAATGGGATGCCATGGAGAGTTTTGAGCAGAGAAGTGACCTCATCTGCCTTATGTTTCAGAAATGTAAGACTGACTTGCCTGTGAAGAATAGATTATTGGGGGTCGGGGGCAGTCAGAGAAGGGTGAAAGCAAGGAGAATATTTAAGAAGCTATTGCAAAGGTCCAGGCAAGAAATGCTGATAGAAGACGAGGGTGGTAAGAAACTGTAGAATTATGGATACACTTAGAAGTTAAAGTCAATATCATTTGCCTGTTGAAAGTGGACTATGACAGAAAGGCCAGAGTCAAAGGATGATTCTGAGGTTTCTGGGAAAACTGGTGGGATGGAAGATGCCAAGTTAGGAGAGGCTGGGTGGGAATTATCTACCCAGTAACTGAGCCTGAAGACTGGTACCTAATGGTGCACCTGGCACAGGGCCTCATGCCTCTGTAGGCTTGTCTTTTCCCCCGTTCCCTTCCTTTCTGTAGACTTTGCACAAGTGATGGCTCCATCAGCTCAGCCTTCCACCTACATATTCTTTTCTCAGCTGCCCAAACCCATCAGTAGCTCTCATTTCACTCTATTTTCTTTTGCTTTCTTAGTATAAACAACTATAATTCTATTAATTGCATAATGCATTCCATATGCTTTCTACTCATTGTCTTGTATCCTCTTTGCAGCCATAAGAAACTGAGGAACATAAGAAGCTAAGGAAATTTAACCAGAGTTGCACACCTTGTGATTGGCAAAGGCAGGATTCAAGCCCAGATACATCTGGTTCCAAAGCCTGCCCTTAACCAGGATGTTGCAGAAACTCAGACCTGACGGTGGCCCCAGTGCTGCTTCTCCTGGAATACCCTCTTTCCCCAGCATTTCACCCTTTTTCTAATAGTATTCACCCAGAGGTAGGTTCCTATAGGAACTTACCAGACTCCTTCTGTACCCTCCTATCTTAGGAAGAATGTTCACAAAAATCCTCTTGCCATAAGTTTTTTAGCTCTCCCAATGGACTTTGAGATCTTCCATTGCCTCTTCCCATAAGGAGAGGACATCCAGAAGGGTGTCTGGAAACAGGGACTACAGAGCAGTGCATTACTTAATAGGGTTCTTCCAGCCATACTCTTTGAAACTCCCACCAAATGACTGGGAAAGCATACAGATTGGATGTATGTCCTCGTTTCCTGATGGTCTGAGTTAAGAGAAGGAAGAGGAAGAAGCAGATAGGATGATATGATTCAGTTGTGAATGACTGTTAGCAGGGTTGTGATTATAAAATCTTGGAACTCTCATGAGGGGATCAGTCGATTTTGCCATCTTTGCCAGGTATAAAATGAGCCATCTGAACAGCAGAAAGGGGGGAGCTCATTACCATCAAAAAAAAAAAAAAAAAAAAAACAGTCAGCAGTGGTGCACATCCTGTGGACCCCAGGATCGTCACATATTGACTCTCTGATTCTGGTACAGAAAGCTGTGACATCAAAGGAGAGGCAGCAGCAGAACCAAGAGCCACAGAGGAAGCGTAGCTGAGTGTCTTCAGGCAGAAGTCTCACTTGCACAATAGGGTGCCTCCAGGTTTGCTGACCCATAGAGCACCTTCGGGTTAAGACTTATAGAGGAGTAGTGTGCTCTTTGGGCATTTATCAGCCATGCTAAAAAGAGCTTTGTAACATTACCTGAGCTAGGCAGAAGCCAAGGGGCTGTTCAGCTGACGGCTCGAGGACCAGAGACAGGCATGGCTGAGAAGGGACTGTCCTGACTGAAAAAAGGTGCCCTAAACATTTCTGATCCTAAATTGTAACCTATTACCTTCCCCAGCAAGCCACATAATCACGAATACCGTTGGTAATTTCTCTGTGGCTACTGCAATAAATTACTGAACCCAGCAGAAAAACAGTTCTGTGTGAGGAATGGTTGGTGTCAGAATTGGTAAAAAGGGCTGGAGGGTGGAAGCATTGTGTCCTGTTGTGCATGGGGTCGCCAAGAGTCAGGGGCCAACTCCAAGTTGGCTAACATCAGTTAACAATAAAGCCAGGTCTCCTGTGTCCCTCCTAACCCAGAACTCCTAGACTTAAGGCTTTCCATGTTTGTTAAAAAAAAAAAAAAAAACCCACAAACAAACACAAAACAAGAAACAAGATAACTACAAGTCTTCCCAGTCTGATCTTCACCTCTCTCCTAAGTGAGTAAGGAGAGGTCTGTGTTGCTCTCCTGCAGGTAACTGCCTGTCGAATTCTTTCTGCTGGCTGCCTGTGAGTATTTGCCTGGAAGGCACCATCTCCTGTCAGTTACCTGTCAGTCAAAGCCACTACTTCCTTCCGCAGGGTATTTTTCTATGCAAGTTGCCACTTCTCCTGACCAGGAAAAATATCTGCTGGGCCAAACACCTTCTTTCCCTCAACTCCTACCACAGGAACCATGGACCTGCCTGCTCAGACTTGCAGACATCCTAGGAGGAAATGGATTCATCGGATAGCTACAGTGGAAGCAGAGATTCGGAACAGCCGATTCAGATGTCCCAGGCAAAAATCAAAAGGCAAGAGACAAGTATGAGATCAGACCCAGGATGGAAGCAGCTTTCACAGCTGCCTGTGCAGAACAAAGACTGGCTTCCCTCGTGATGCTGGGTTGATACATTCAAATCTGGAAACTCTTCAGTTTTAAATTCATGTCCCCAAGGCAAGTCTCATCCTGCCCCCACCCCCTGTCCCTTACACTTTGTTAGTTGCAAAAGAAACAGTTCTCCCAAGTTAAGGGGCTCCTCTTTGAGGGGAGGGATTGTCTGGGACATCTCCCACCCTCCCCTCTGCAAAGCCTGAGTTTGGGAGTCAGACAGACTAGCAAGGAAATCTTGGTTCTGCCACTTACTAGTTGTGAGACCCAGAACAAGTCGATGCAATTACTTAAGCTGTTCTCCCCTTATCTGCAGAATAAAGATCATAATGTGCATCTTCACAGAATTGCTGGAGGGATCGATGAGATAATACCTTAGCATCATGCTGGAGCACAGTAGATGCTCATTAAATGGCTCTTGTTGTTATTAGTATTACTCCCTCCATGGCTTCCAACAGAGCCAATGCAGTGTTGCCTTTTGCCCTGCTACATGCCAGTCTTGGCCTGCCCTCCAATTCTGCTGCAGATTCCCTGCTTGATGGGGTGAGCAGCTCACCCATGAGGTTTGCTTCTCTGACATGTGAGAATAAGTCTCCCCTCACATGATGAAGAGTGCCTGCTGCTTGGATGTGCTCACCCTCCTGGGAGGGAGGCTCACCACAGAAACACTAAGCATCAATGGTTAAATCAGAGGAACACAAATGAACCCCAGCACAATACCGCCTTCAGGCAACCTGCTCAATTCTTTTCACCCACACTTAAGACGTGCCTCGTGTTTCAGCGACTAAGGAATTGGTTGCTGTTGTGAAACCCACCTACAGAAAGCCACCTTGTTGTTCCCTTTTGGGAAGGAGAATGGAGCTCCCTAACCCCTCCTTTCTCCCATTGTCAAAGACCACCCAGTGAAACTTGCTGGCAAACTGCCACAGTCCAAGCTGATCCACTGAGCCTCAATCTCTACAGAAGGCTACAGAATGGAAGCATCTGACTGTGCGCTTTCACCTGGAGCTGACTGTGCGGTCACAGATGGCAGGCCACCGAAGGTAATGATGGGGAGGTGGGGGTGCAGGTGATTGTTTTAAAGGCATGCAAATTGAAGATGCATTGAAATCTAACTCTTAGCTATACTACAGCAAGTTCTTACAGAACTCCTTCACTACAAAACATCCATTCATATTTGCAGGGGTAAAGAGCCATGTGTTTCCATTACTTTAAGTGGTCTTACTTGCAAAAGCAGGCACTCTGCTCATTGATTGAATGATTAAATCCCCCTCACTTGGACACAGCCATGTAAAAAGGAAGAGCTGCCATAACATTAATATGGCATGATATTCATTAGACAGAGAGAGAAAGAGTCAAGTCGGGGAGAGGATTTGCGAAATAATTAAGAGCAGCTTCTGCTTTCATAGAAAACTAATAAACACAGAACCCCCAATTTTCCTCTCCAATTAACTGTGACCCATAGCTAATAAACCTGCTGGGATTGTAATGTTAGGTAAGTTCAGACTAGTTAAGGCATTTGGTTGGGACTAATCTGGAAAAATACTGGCAAGGCCAGGGAAGGTGGGTGAGGTCTCTGTTCCAAAGTATCCAGTTCCAGTCCTGATAGCATTCCCTCTCCATACCCCACCCCCTTACCTGCACTGCCATCCAGGGTGGGGTTTATATCCATGGCAGTCAAGGTTTGTGGGCAAATGGAGAGCACAGAGACGCTTGTTGTTGTTGTTGTTATGTGCTGTGGAGTCGGTTCCGACTCATAGCAACCCTGTATAGGGTTTCCGAGGCTGTAAATGTTTACGGGAGCAGAGACACTTACTTGTTCCTAAAATAAATGTCTTTGCTTTGACACTCTGAGAATGATTTCAGAACTAAGCCAATCTGTGACAGGCCAAAGGAGAGCAAAGGACAAATGGAATTAAAAGGTAAAAAGTGGAATTTAAGCATTTGTTTCTTGGATTCTCAGCTAGAATCTGACATAGATGAGAAAGGGGGGGGAGTCACATATTTTTCTTTTTCCCATCCCGAAAGCAATTCAGAACCTGGATTTAGAAACTTGTCTGAGACCTAGATTTCTGAGATTGCCACATTTAATGTAACTCTTCCAGGTTTTAACCTTCCTAAAATTAAGAAACCATGCTGATCCTGAAATCTGAAGACTCAAGGATGCTTAAGTAAAGTTCCTGGGCAGCATAAACACTTAAGCATTTGACTCCAGACTGCTCAGTTGGTAGTTCGAACTCACCCAGAGGCACCTCAGAAGCAAAGCCTAGTGATCATGAAAACCCTGTGGAGTTCTACTCTGACATACACAGTCACCATGACTTGGGATCAACTCAGTAACAACTGGTTTCATTTATTATCCACAAAGGAAGAGTGAATTTTTGTGGAAAAGATGATGAAAAACACACAAGCAGAGGAAAAAGAACATTTTGCCAGTTTCCTCTCTGCCTTGAACAACTCAGCTTGAGATTTTGACCCTCCTCTCTCATGAAGCCTTCCTGAATTGAACCGGGTCAAGTGCTTTTTAGCACTAGGGTTTGTACAACGCTCTTTTATTTTCTTTCCTTTTGGTAATGGAATTCTGGATGGTATGGGATCTGGTATTGATTCTTGCCAGCCCACATGGTGATGCCAGGCACACAAAAGTATTCAGTATAAGCTTGTGGAAGAGTTGAAGGCTCCACCCGACACATACTTCATCACCTCTACCTTGTCCAGTACTGCTCAAGTTCATTTCGGAGAATAAACATTCCTTTGCCATCATTTCTGGTTCTAAGCTCCTTTTGGCTTATTTGTATTTCAGCCCTCCTCACACAATTGAATTATGTACCTTACCATTACTAACAGGAGAATCAGTTGAGAATATTCTCAACATTTTCTCTTCCAACTGAATTAGGTTGGCTGTGTATCATTGGCTATCTTCTTTCTGCTACAACTTCCTCTTACTGCCCACTAAGCCTATCCCAAACATCAAAGAGCTTCTTTGAAGATAAGGCCAAATTCGCCATTAAGAAAAGAGAAAATTATTTCCCAACTTTATTTCAGAGGATGGAAAGAAGTAGAATCCCTTTGGTCTTTGTGAGATAAACACTGCCCCGTACATCAGACCACAAGGCATTATCTGAAATACCATTGACAGAGACATAAGCACAGGGCTTTCCTCACCCAAACCTACTCACGGACTTTTCCACAACAGGCTTAAACTCCAAATCCTATAGTAAATGGCTTCTATCCATTTACTATAGGATTTGGAGTTTAAGTCTATTGTAGAAAAGGCCTGCCAGAGCTTGCCCCAGGGTGAGGGATGTTCAGATAGCCATCCCATGAGAATGAGGACACCGCGGGTGTATGCTAAAATAATTTATCAATTACCATCCAGATTCTGATTCACGGAGACACCATGTGTGTCAGAGTAAGCTGTGCTCCACAGGGCTTTCAATGGCTGTTTTTGGTGGTGGGTTTTTTTTTTGTTTTTTTTTAAGTAGATTGTCAGGCATTTGGTCTGAGGTGCCTCTGGATGGACTTGAACTTCCAACCAATCAGTTAGCAGTTGTTGTGGCTAAGTACCATCGAATTGGTTCCAACTCATAGCGACCCTGTCTAGGGTTTCCAAGGAGCAGCTGGTAGGTTTGAACCGCAGAACTTTCAGTAGCATTCCAGTAGTTACACTGTAGCACCAAACCAGGACTCATTTAGCAGTAGCGCATATTAACTGTTTGCACCATCCAAAGGCCAAAAGAGTACCTGAGTCTACCTAGAACCAACCTGAAATTTAGCTTACATTCCATTTAAAATCATACTCTTCCAATATTAAAGGATGGAAAACACAATCTTCAAAAGCAATACAAAACATGAGAAAGTGGCTGACCCAAATAGGCCAGCGATATTAGACTGTGAATGGAAAACCTCACCTGCTTCTTCTACTTCATTGCTGCTACGCTCAGACGGTATAGAAGTTGACAAGACTTCATGGGTCATGGGTTGCAGGAAGTGTGTTCCGGGACTGAGGAAAAAGAGAAGTCTTTTTGAGAAGTCTTTTGAACAATAAAATAAACAGTTCTGAAGTATTTGCTTTTTATAAGTTACGCTGCTTATAAATCATAGTAATTCCCTATCTCTCCACTTTATAAGCAAGAAGACAGAAGGAAAATCATTTTTCTAAGGTCATGTTGTTGGTTGCTGTCGAGTCAATACTAACTCATAGCAACTGTGTGTGGGCAGAGTAGAACTGCTCCATTGGATTTACACAACTGTAACCTTTAGAAAATATATCAGCAAGCCTGTCTTCCAAGTGCTCTCTGAGTTGAACACTTAACTGTTTGCGTACCCTTTCTACGGCCATGTTGATGTGTGTGTCACCGAGTCAATTTCAACTCATGGTGGCCCTATAGGGCAAAGTACAACTGTCCCGTAAGGCTTCCTAGGCTGTCACCTTTATAAGAACAAATCACTAGGTCTTTCTTTCTCCCACAGAACTCTTGGGTAGGTTCAAAGGACTATTCAGTTAGCAGCTGAAAGCTTAACCACTGTGCCACCATGGCTCCTTAAAAAGATATCCAACAAAACCCATTGCCATCGGCTTGATTCCAACTTCTAATGATGCTATAGGACAGGGAAGAAATGTCCCATGGGATTGCCAAATTCCAAAACCAAACTCATTGTCTTCAAGTCAATTCCGACTTAATCTACCCTGTAGGACAAAATGTGAAGTTGCGAAATAATTTTCTCTTTTCCTAATTACAAAGTTCAAACTTACCAACTGCTCCGTGGGAGAAAGACATAAATACCCTAAGGATTTACAGCCTCAGAAATCTTATGGAGCAATTCTACTCCAGCCTGTTATTGTTGTTATATGTGTCATCAAGTCGATCTGACTCAGAGTGACTGTGTATAGGGTTTCCAAGTAGCGGCTGCTGGGTTTGAACTGTCTTGCAGTTAGCAGTACAGTACCTATCCTACAGTGCCATACTAGGATTCCAATAGGGTCACTACAAGTTTTGAGATAGGACAAAGATAAGGACAAAGATATAGGGTTTCCAAGGATGTAATCTTACAGAATTCTCCTGTTGGTGTGTTTGAACCACCAAGCTTTAGGTTAGCAGCCAAGCCCTTAACCACCATGCCATCAGGACTCCCTGCTAGAACTCAAATGATCAATGGATTAAGGACAATGACTGCATTTAAAAGTTGTTGGTCAGTTTATAAAATCATAACCTTTGAGTTCAGCAGCCCATTTTCATCAATGTTCACCAAATATTTCTTAAGAACACATTATAAGCAGGCCTCATACATAAGGGCCCCTAGTGGCACTGTTGGGTAAGCATTGGTCTGCTGACCACAAAGTCAGCAGTTCAAATCCACCAGATGCTCCATGAGAAAAAGATGAGGCTGTCTGTTCCTGTAAAGATTTACAGTCTCAGAAACCCTGTATA
Source organism: Chrysochloris asiatica (assembly GCF_000296735.1). Classification (NCBI taxonomy): domain Eukaryota; kingdom Metazoa; phylum Chordata; class Mammalia; order Afrosoricida; family Chrysochloridae; genus Chrysochloris; species Chrysochloris asiatica. The sequence continues at coordinate 13,363,439 of NW_006408579.1, forward strand.
GGGTCACAATGAGTCAGAATTGACTCAGTGGTAGTCAATTTGGGATTTTCATACATAGTAAAGTAGGCTTGCAGGGAAGGAGCTTGAGCTGATAAAGCAGCAAACGAGGAAAGAACCCAGTAAAAACCAAGGGTTGACTACTAAATGGGTCAGGCTGGAACGGAGGGCTCTACGTGAAGTAATATTATGATGAGGGGGGACAGAGCCACATATGAGAGGACTAGGAAATGTTGATTTTTACTAAAGATGGATTTTAAACAGGGTGGTGACTTGATTATGTTATGGGACTCACTGATGGAGGATGGTTGGGATGGTCATAGGTGGTCAGCAGGGAACCCTGCCAACTGTCAGCAATTACCATCAAAGGCATGAGTAAGCATGCTGATTACAGCAATGGGAAAGATGGCATGGATGACTGAAATAAAAAAAGGAAAATATGGTTAACTAATTGAGCATTCCGGGCAAACTTGGGGCAGACATCTAACTCTGTGGCAGTTGAGACGCAGGGATCGATTAGATTAGTGGTTTGAGTCTGTGTGGAGTCTGCAGGCAGAGTCAGGGCTCCAACCCAAGTTTCCTATACCTTAGAGCAGTGCCACTTGAGATGCTTCCTTTAAACTTAGCTTCCGTCCCTTCTCTACCCAGTACTAACTCTGAGGGTTCCAAGGAGCCAAACCTTATTTGTTGTTGTTGTTATGTGCTGTGGAGTCGGTTCCAACTCATAGCGCCCTGGGGTTTCTGAGGCTGTAAATCTTTATGGGAGCAGAAAGCCTCATCTTTCTCACGCGGAAATGCTAGTAGTTTCGAACTGGTGACCCTGAAGTTAGCAGCCTGATTTGTAACCATTATGCTACCAGAGCTCCTTAAAGCCTTATTTAGGAAGGCTTTATTTATTTATTTTTTTATGAACATGAATTTCTAGATTAAAAACAAACACCCTCTACTGCCCCACCACCTCTCAACCCCAAAGATTTGATTTAACCTCATATACGAAAATATTACTTGTTTAAGGTTGCCCTTGTAGGAGCATTCTTATGTCTTGGGTCATTCCCACCAACAGTAAAGTGGTTTTTCATCATTCTGGCCCCACAGGGTATTAAATAAAGGCATTAAAAGTGAGAGCATTAAATACAGGAACAAAATATTGCAGTTGAATCTATCTGTTCTCTGTAAATTTTTGGCCAGAAGAGTTTCTAGAAATCTTTTAGGACTGTTCAACTACAAAGGACTATACCATTATCAAAACTATGTAAAATTATGCATGAAAAGAAATTGTGTTACAGTATAAAAAAATTGGGCAATTTAAAAAACATTCTATTTTTTGTTAGTAGATGTTATCACAATAAATAAAAATGAAAGGGGTACCATTTCTTGATGAAGAAAACCAAGAGTACACATAGAAATGTTTGCTGAATTAAAGTCTGGAGTTGACAAGAAGTTCCCTACGTTCTGGGGCTTCATACTGGGTCTGCTTGACTCAGTTGTGGTCAACGAAGCGACACGAAAATGGACCTGAATTTTTCAAATGTAGATAAGCCAGAACTCGAACTGAACGGAAAACATCTCAAGTCAAAGTACTGCTGGAAACTTAATTTCCCTGTTAGAAAACAAGGGCAGCTTATGCACTACATAGCAACCAAATGTCTTGCCTTACTAAGTCAAAAACAGCGGTGCCCGGCTCAAAGATAGTGGTTGGATGGGCAGTGCTATGTTGTGCTTCACAGTCTTGGCAAGAATCCAATGGCATGCACCAAGCTCCTACAAGGGCTCACTATGCCTCTTCTGAGCCTCCCATTCCAAGGCCGAGTTTTCCATGCCAGTAATTTTTACTATCTTAGTTAGCATTCATTCTGGATCACCCAAGTTTTTTTTTAAATCTGGGCTGTTCTGGTTTCATTTTTCAAGTCATGGCTGAAATAGTTCAAAGCCCTGGTTATGTTAAAGTAAGTAGATTTTAGCCAAATATAAAACATCATTTTCTTTACTCACTTTACAATTTCAATCCCCTTTTCCTTTCTTATTTTTCCCAAACAGTAAGAGAGCTTGGGGTTTGTAAGAAAGAAAGCAAAGTCCAAATGTATATGTTTTGGTGCCGGGTTAATACTTTCTTATTCAGAGATCACAAAGAGCTGGTGTGTTTATGTCTCCCTTGTCTGTAGTTTGAAAGACACAAAGGGAGAAAGGCTTGATTCATTAACCGTATATGAGTGACTTTGGCCAAATTTGAACCCAGACCTCCTAGGGCCTTGTAGAACACTGTGTCCATCCGGTTCACCTCATGCCCTCCTTTCTTAACCTCTGTGGGGTTCATGAGAAAGTCAACTGAATTGTTTCATGAGTAAAATCTCCTATTCATTCTTAGGTCATGGACAGCATAGATCAGATGCTGAAGAAAGATGTGATTCCAAACACTTGAAAAAGTACTTCAAAGAAAAGAAAAAATCTCTGGACACATTTGGAGGACCAAAAGGAACACGAATCACACTCCCTACCACAAGTTGGTCAAATCAACAGCTAAAGCAGGTTATTCCCTGCTTTTTATCCCCACCCCCACCCCTAGCTGTCAAAGAACCAACAACCATCATGGCTTCCTTCAACCTCCTCTTCCCAGTAAAGCCAGCAGACTATGGCTTGGACAATTTCTCCTGATCTCTTACAATGTTATTCATCTCAGATACCCTGAAAAAGGAGGAAAGGGAAAGTGTCTGAAGTCTCAATCCTCAGGCATCATTGGTATAGACAGCATCCAGCTTCCTGAAGGGCCAAACTCAACTATGAGTAATAAGTTAGTATGAGGCAGTGTCAGCAATATGGAGCGAAAGGGGAGCCCTTACTACTTTCATTTTTACTTTCCACAAACTCACTCCCAAACCTCATCTGGCAGGAAAATCACAACTCCATTGCTGTTTCCACCTCCCCTCTATCCCACTGACCCCAAGGTGCTTCAGGATTGCCATGGGAACCTTCTGGGTTTCAATTATAAGACCATTAAAAAGTGCCAATTACAAGACCTCAGAAACATTCCGTGGAAACCTGTTACACACCTCAAAATGGCAAACCTCTTGCCTCAGATTCACTTTAAGTTCAGAAAACAGGTCATCCAGATGTGCTGCCCCAGCCCCCACCACAGTCAGACAAGACCATGTTTTAATATTTTCCATGCTCTCCTTCAGAAAATGGAGAGTGATTTATTGGCTGTAACCAAAGGGATGAAAAAAAAAAAAAAAACATCACAGAGCTGGGCTGCCTGTTAAGGGTCTAGTCACCAAATAAATCAGAAATGTTTACACATTCAAGAATTTGGTTTTTTAAATGACACTCATTAGCTGATCAATGTTTGCAAAGTTCAGGGCAACAAATAACTAGGTGACAAATGTGTGTTGGGGACAGGATACCTGAAGATGGCACTGGGACCTGAAACCAAAATATCTTTTCACTCAGTTCACTCAAGAAGGTATCTTAGGGTCAAAAACTTAGAAGAACCCATTTGAACTTGCTAAGAAGGGAATGGGGGAGCGGCAGAACACCCCACCACACCCAGAAAGTGCCTGTTTAGGACACTTGGTGTGTGGTTTGGGTATTCTTAGCTCTACTGCCACATCTCTGTAGGAACACAACAACCTTTCAAGTAACTGCCTTGGCCACCACCACCCAGTCTTCCTACCCTTTCCCAAATCAAAACTAAAGGAAACAATTTCCCAGGATTCATTAAACTTCTCCAGACCGGGGCTCACTGTTCACTGCCTACCTCTCAAAATTCTCCCACCATCTGAAAAAAACAGACTAACATTTGTTCAACACCTTGAAAATTAAGCAGGCCTTTCAAAACATCAGCAAAGAAAATTTCTTCAGTTCCTTGCTCTCCTCCACAATCCCTTCCCACTTGTTCCTGAAGTTCCTTTCCCCTTTCCTCTCTCAGTAACACAAACAAAATCCGTAAGGGCTTTACCCTAGGAAGATGCTGTGCGTGCTGGCACAAACACACAGGCTCACACAAACACACCCTCTTTCCTCTGCCCAACCGCATAGACAACTCTGGACACTACAGCCCAGCCTCACGGAGTCGAGCCCTCCAGCCAGGGGTGCTCTCCTGAGGCTGTCAGCTCCTGCTGCGATCGGTTCCTCATTTTAGTGTTCTTTTAAAATGCCACTTTCAATAAATCTCACCCTCAAAGAGGCCAAATAAGTGGTTATATATAGTGTTTTCCAACATCCAAGTGGGCTTCTCCCCACTACCTGGCGCAAGGAGCCAGAGCACTCTTGTCAACCTTCTTAGTTTGAGAAGTTGCCCGGGCCCTTCTTCCACCCGAGAATCTGCTGGGAACCGCGTGGGCGAAAAGACCAGGACTCCGCCAAACTTGGACAGGCAAGGAACCGAACGCGGAGAAGCTCCAAGGCCAGGCAACAGCTCACTGGCGGCGTCAGTCTAAGGGACCCCGTCTTCTCGGATGCCCCCAACTTTTTGGATCCCCGCGTCGGATGCGCCCCAGTCTCTAGCAGAAGCCCGCGGCCCAAGCCCTGGGACAGACTACTGCTGCCCGCGCGTCCCCGAGTAACCACCCGCTGGGCGCTTCCTAGGCATCGCCCAGACTCCAGCTGCCTTCTGCCCTCTTCTCTCTCCAAACCAGCACAGAAACACAACTTTATATGAAACGAAAATAAACTTCAGCGACAGGACTCACCTCTGATGCAGCCGGTACCCGGGAAGGACGAGCCTCGGCCCGGCGGCCAGGGTAGTGGGCGCAGGGAGCACGGTGCTCCACCGCACGGATACACAGTACGCACTGTGACACCCAGTGACACACAAAATAGGACAGCGACAGTAGCGGGAGCAACAAAGGAGCCCCGGAACGAGAAGTTGCCGGCCGCGAAGGGAGAACGCGTGCGGGCGCGCGTGGCTATGGCGATGTGAGTGTGTGTGTGTCTGCGTAAGTGAGAGTTAGTGTGTGGATATGTGTGAATGTGTGAGAGTACACGCGTGCACGGCGGCTGCAGACCCAGCAGGCCGGGGCTCAGGGTCCCTGCGGCAGGAAGCGGGGGCCTTGGCAGCAGCGGCAGCAGCAGGACAAGGCAAGGGACGCCGCGCCTAGAGCACCCGGTCCCTCCATATGGAAGAAGCTTTTTTGGATGACTGAATTCGCAAACAATTCCTTCTTTTGCTTCTCCAGCCTAGGAGCCTCCCCTTACGGTGGATGGGGGAGGGAGCTGAGGAGGCGGGGAGCAGGGGGAGGAGCAATAGGAGGCACAGTAAAAAAGTTGGAAAGGAAGCTGGAGGGGAAAAAGTTGTCCCCAAACTCGAGAGAAGCTTTTCTCATAACGCCCACTTTCTGCTACTCCTTAGTCCCACATTCTCATCCAGACTTCTCTGCCCCCACATACCAAAAGCAGTGTCCTCTTTCTTTCCTACCCACAGACTCACTGAACCCTACTTTCTCTTTAGCCTCACATCAGACCCTTTTTCAGCTATTCTGCCCTTCCCTCCTCTTTCCCAGTTTCTCCTTTCCAAACCTTTTTCTGACTCCCATCTCTCAACAGTTTCCTCCTTCATTTTGCAAAACAATTGGATGAATAATTTAAAGCAAACTTGCTGTTATTAAATACCCCACCCACAATAGCGTCAGTGGAGAAATTGATCAGGAAGGTATCTCCGGGAAACCCATCGCCGCCTCCCTCCTCCCCCATCCCTCCTTGGGGTCAGTTGTTTTGCTGGGTCCTCCTCTGTTGACAGCGCCCTGACCTCCATTCATCATTCCTGGATGAAGCAGCCAAGGGAGAAAGGAATGGAAGAGCAGGGGTCGGGGTAGTGGTGGATAATAGCCACAGAGAAAAGTTAGTTA
>NW_006408579.1:13369409-13383967 GCF_000296735.1 Chrysochloris asiatica
TGGGTGTCTCTCTCTCTCTCTCTCTCTCTGGATGTTAAATCCTCCCTTCCATGTAGGGCAGATTCATAACTGTGGTTCTCAAACTTAACCTGCATCAGAAACCCCGGGAAAGCTTATTAAAACACAGATTGGTATGTTTCACTGATCCCTTGAGTGTCTGATGTAGCAAGTCTAAGGGTGGGTCTGAGATTTGCATATCTGACACGTAATCAGGTGATGCTGCTGTTGTTTCTCAAGGACTTCATTTTAAGCACCACTGCTGCAGAGTAAAAGAGGCACCATAGGAAAATGGTGAGGCTTTCTGTTCCAGTAAAGATTTACAGCCCTCAGAAACCCTATACATAGGTGGCAACTCCAGAGCACCCCACCACCATGACTTAGTGGATTACTAACCACAGTTCAAAACCACCAGCGGTTCTTCAGGAGAAAGAGTAGGACTCAGGACAGTGGGCTTGGTTTTGGCTCCAGACTCTGGGGAAGTCAAACAAACATGGAGTAGTGGCATATTGGGACCCCTCATTCTTTATGAATGAAACATAGATTTGTGAAAGGCCACCCAGTCCATAGCCTCATTTTGAAACTGAGAAAACTAAGACCCAGAAGGGATAAGCCATTTGCTCTAATTAAAACTCAAGCTAATGGCAGCAGTGTGGCAAGACCTGGGGACTCTTGGGCCCAGAGTCAGTGACATAGCCACAGAGGACTAGAGTGGAGAGTGAAGCGTCCAGCTGATAAGAAGAGAGGGCATATGGATAAGAACACCCACACTTGCAGATAATACCCATTTATCCTGGCTTTAGTGACTGGATGATCAGAGCTCAACCAGAAGTAAAAAGAAGAGGGAAAAAAAAGAAAAGTATTCTCATATAATTTAATGAACTTGACCTACACCTATGGAAGCAGTAGCTCAAAAGAGGGAACAAGTCCTTATAGCAAGAATCATTCCCACCCCCTCCACACACAGAGTAGACAGGGATGGGCAACTTGGACATTGGCTACCCAAAATGGCGGGTGGGGGGCTACAAAGGCAAGAAGTGACTGGCTTACAAGCTTTCAAGAGGGAACCTAGATCCAGAGGGCCTGGAGGAAGGTAGAATCTCCAGTGAGTAGTATTCAATCTGACTAGGCAGGGCTGATGCAATGAAAGGCAGACGGGTCTCTTGTGATACAATAGTGAATAATTGTTATCAGGACTGATTGTGACGGTTGGAAATGTAAAGGTAGATGTTTTATAGCAAGGAGGGGAGTGATTAACTTTTCAGTCTAGGAGCAGAGGTCCCTAGGCCCATCAAGGGAGAATAGCAGAGAGTGAGACCCTACCCAGAGAAGCAGTGATGCCTGAAATGGAGCCAGAGATGATGACGTGGAGCCATGGAGCAGCTGGAGACTTTAGATCCAGAGAGGGAGAGCGACTGTGTGCTGAAGACCTGGAGGGTACACGGAAGGATTGCATGGAGGGGATTGTAACCATGGCAATGAGAGAATATACGATAAAATGAATGTAAAACTAACGTTCTCCCATGTAAACTATCACATAATTCACAATAAAACATTGAAGAAAACAAAAAAACAAAACTCAAGCTAATGGTAAGGAAACTATCCTGAGAATTGATCAGGCCTGTAAGTGGCATGAATGAAAGCACCATCTGTCCTAGGTGCTGGAATAACTGCCCTAGTTATTATTGCTAAACACCACCTAGTCAGCTCTGACTCAGAGTTACCTTGTAGAGTGTTTCCAAGGAGCGGCTGGTGAGTTTGAACTGCCAAGCTTTCGGTTCAAACTGACCTTGAGGTCCAGTGCATTATCCTGCTGCGCCATACCAGAACTGCCCTAGGCAGGTGAGAAAATCACAGTGTGACTTTAACAAAGTCTTTTGTCCTTTCTTGGACTCACTTTTGTGTTTCTTATAAGTATAAACGTATACTTTATGTTGAGTATATGATTCACTGAATCTGAATCAAATTATATTTTAAAGAGCAATGTAAATGGGGTGTATTTATTCAATATTGTGTACTATTTTCTTTTCTCATGCATTTGGTGATTCAGGTAGGAGCTAGCTTCTTCACTGATTTATCTGGTACTTTCAGCTGTGTGTGCCTGGATTCTTGGGCAAAATGGATAAAATAGACCACATATTTTCCAAAGGAAGGTTAAGACAGCTCTCATGCATTCTCTGCCCCTCTCTTCCTCCTTCTGTCTCCTTCTCTGTTTACTGTCCAACATTTTCTACAGTACCCCACCCTCAACATTCTCAAAGGACTATTTTTCTCCCCATTTCAATGATGATGCTACATTCCACCTTCTCATTGTTTTTCTTCTGAGGCACAATTCAGGACCACGGGCCTCGAACCCACCCAGTGTGCAGAACTGTTAATCCTTCAAGGGGATGGGTCAGCCATGTCTCCACTGCAGTGAATACACACTCTCCAGAGCCTCACACAAGTTGTGAACTTCCTAGTTTTCAGTAATGACTCCCAAGTACCACTCCCACTGGCTAATGATGGGATTGCAATAAAGAACGCAATGCATGAGCTCTATAGTTGATGCTTCTGTATTCACAGACATACTGTTCATTGCTCAACACCTGCCTTAAATGTGATTGTTTTTATTGTGGTGTGGTGTAATGGACCTGGGTAACCAATGGACTACAAGGTAGATTTGAACCCAAGGCCAGTGGTTCAAACTCACCAGCCATTCCTTGGAAACCCTGTAGAGGGTCCCTATAAATCGGAACCAACTTGACGGCACTTAATAACAACAACAACTGTTATAAGAGGAGCCCTGGTGCTGCAGTGGTTAAAGCATCTGGGTACTAACTGAATGGTTGTCAGTTTGAATCCAGTAGCCTCTCTGTGGGAGAAAGATGTGGCAGTCTGTTATGAGATATGGGCCACTATGAGTCCAAATTGCCTAGATGGCAGTGGGTTTGGTTTACTGCTATAAGAAAACTTTCTCTCTGAACTTTCCCCCTTTGCCTAGATGAATTCTTCCATTTGCTTATTCTAACCTACTCCACTCCATCCCAACCACCTAGCTGTATCAAAATTTAGCCCATAGTCCGGGCTAAGTTCGGTACTTTCTGCTACTCTCCACTTTGTTAATGGTGATATACCTCTGACATTCTGCTTTTGGGGGGACTTTATGTTTATGGGTCCACCACCACCAAGAAAGAGACTTAAGAATAGAAATGGCCACCACATTAGATCATTATGGGAAGAGTGGAGGGTGAGGGACGGAATCTGTGGGTCTCAAAGTCGCTATGTTGATAGTAAGTGCAGTGTGAAAGGGAAGTAATTTCAATATATGGCAGGTTCTAAGAGATATGTATTCCTTCCTCAGCATGCTCAGGTCGCTTACAGAGACCCTACCTGTATCATACAAACAGAGAACTCTTTTGTATAGGAAATCTGGACTCAAGTGTACTACACAAATTACTAGGATGTAAACAAATAGAAATAGGGACTTGATAATTCCCCCTCTGTCTTAATATAAATCTATTTTCCTGGTTATAAAATATGTGCATTGAAGAACATTTAGAAAGTATGGACAAGCACTAAGAAGGAAGAAAATCACCTTAAACTTACTACCAAGAGATGATACCACGAACATAGTGGAATGATTGAGTAGAGCAATTTCTTTTTATATATACATGTGTGATTTGCAAAATTGGGCTCATAGTATAGACAGCGGAGCTCTGGTGAAACAATTGCTAAGTGCTCAGCTGTTAACCAAAAGGTAGGTATTTGAATCCACCAGTGGCTCTCTGGGAGAAAACAACTGGCACTTTACTTCCATAAAGATTTCAGTCTAGGAAACTCTGTGGGGCAGTTCTACTGTATCCCATGGGGTCACTATGAGTTGGAATTAATTTGATGGCACACAACAACACAATAATGGTATATACAGGTTGTTTCCCTTTTTTAAGTTTAACATGCTAATGTGATCATTTTTCTATACCATTATCCTTCTAAGTTTGACTTTAATAGCTGTGCAATAGTCCTTCAAAGAAACAGGTTGTTATTTATGTCACCATTCTCTTATTGTCATACATTTAGGTTGTCTCCATTGTTTACTATTATCATGCATCACTCTTGACTCACTATCTTATCAATCTCAAGTTATAATTCTGATTATTTACTGAAGAGTAGGAGCTTTGGATCAATGGACACAACATTTTAAAGGCTTTTGATTCTATTGCAAAATTGTCCTCCTCTACTTCCAATATTCATTCCCATCTCTCAGATTTAATCAGCAACAATGAGATCAAACATAAGGCCCTAAATAGATGTTTGAATCAAATAATCCAATTTGGATGTTTGCACTGACCAGATAAAGAAAACAGGTAGTTGTCAAATGGAGTGGAGACAACACTCAAGAGTTCAACACTAATTTTTTTACTAAATGAACTCAATTTTCTTTACAATTTTATTTAACCTTCTAACAATCTTTTGATAAATAGACTAACATTTATTGAGCACCTGCTTCTTCCAGCCTTTGTGCTAGATTCTATGTATACATTTCATTTTGAATTTCCATAATAACCAATTGGGAAATTGGGGTAGATTAGATCATCTCCATTTCACAGATAAGGGAAACTCTCAGCAACTAAATGCTAGCGCTGACTCCAAAACCCCAGATTTTCCCATTGTAACATACTGCCTCCCTGAAACTGTTTCATGACTTATAGGCTACATTTTGGAGTAAGCAAAGCATATTTAGAAGATGCCTGAAGTTTGTCAAGAATTTAAGAAACTCTTGATGGGCTTTCAAATTACTTTCTTTTTAAAGGAGTATCCAAGGAGTCCTGGGATGGCACTGTAGGAAAATGCACAAGACATTATCAGTGGTTCAAACCCACCAGCCGCTCCTTGGAAACCCTATACAGGGTCGCTATGAATTGGAACCAACTCAACAGCACTTAACAAGTACATTAGAAATATAAATGATCAGTGACGAAGAGGGAAATCCTCCACTATATGAATCCACATAGTGTCTGCAATAGGCTCAAAAATGACAATTTTGAGAATGGGGCAGATTGCTTCCATCTGTTGTATATAGGGTCACTATGAGTCAGAACCCACTGGAAGGTACCTAACAACAACTAACTGGAATTAATGCAAAAAAAAAAAAAAAAAAAATGAAGGGTTGTATGCCGTAACAGAGTTCACATTATGAATTAAGGTTAAAACCTAGATACTCACTAAAATTTGCAATAGTAACAATTAGTAAATCGGCTTTTAGATACCTTTTGCCTTGACAAAGCTAATATTTAGATAAAGATGTTTTAACTTGGCCAGAGGAACAGGGAATAAGGTATTTGTGAGCTTAACTTCTTCATTTAGAATTCTAACTGTTGAATATATAAGGTTTTCATTTAAGGCAATATCTCAATACATTTTCAAAATGAACATATAAGTTAACCTGCTAGTTATTTCAAGCACGCAGTAGCTCGGTAGGATAAGCACTGGACTATGAACCACAAGATCGGTGGGTCAAGCCTCCAGCTGTTCCACAGGAGAAAGATGAGGCTTCCTTTCCCCAGAAAGATTTACAGCCTTGGGAACTTTATACCAGGTTGCTATGAGTTGAAAGCATATTGACAGCATGTAACAATAACAGTTAGTTATTAATGTATTGTTTGAAATATTAGACTCTGTTTGCTTCTTAGAGGGGTGTTTCTGAGTGATGCAAATGGTTATTGTGATCAGCTACTCATTGAAAAGTTGGAGGTTGGACATAGAAGAAAGATCTGGTAATCTATTTCAGAAAGATAAGCACTTGGAAATCCAGTGGAGCACAGTTCTTCTCTGACACACATAGAGCCACTCGACAACAACTGTTTGTTATCTCTTTAGAGAGGTATTAGCTAGTTACCTGATTTGGTCTATCTCTCTGTGCTGAGTAACATTGGAGCTGCTCAAGAAGGAACATGTGCACAGTTGCTCTAAAATATTTGTTTACTGAAAGAAGAATGATGAATGAGAATATAAGATTTACCTTTGCAGCAATTAGTAAACAATGCAGATGGCATATAATTAAGTCCTAAATTGCATGGTTTAGGCAAAATTACAGGTGAGCCTGGTACAATGCCATTTACTCCCCATACAAGTCAAACTGGCTGGGACTGACTTCTCTAGCCCAGGGCTGCCAACTCAGGCATCCCGATTGGCCAGGTGTTCTGTTAGCTTTAAGAGGTTCATTTCCAGATCCCCACGAGTCTGCTTATGGACAAATGTACCCTAGGGGAAAGATGACATCGAAAAAGGGATGTTGTAGAATCCAGACAATTCAAGGTTTGAGGATAGCTTAAAGAGCCTGTGTGAGCCTGAGCAATTACTTATCTCTCAGGATCCCAGTTTCTTCGTTTGTGAAAATTAGAAATGATATATATAAAGTATCTGGGTGTCACAAATGGCTTGTGATTGAGTTCTAGCTTAAAGGTTGACTGTTGGAACTAAACCAGCAGTACCTCAGAAGAGAGGCTTGACAGTCGCTTCCATAAAGATTGTAGTGAGACAAACTCCATGGAATCCCCTAGAGCAGTTCTATTGTATAGCACATGGGGTTGCCATGAGTTGGAATTGAACTGATGGCAAACAGGTTTGATTACTTTATTTTCTCTCTCTCTCTCTCAATATCTGACTCTTAGTGGATCATCTAATACAACTGTAAACCAATAGCTGTTGAGTTGTCTCTGAATCATGGTGACCCAGGCCTGTTTCCCGAGAACTCCAATCCATCAGTTACCAGCAGAGTGTGTTTGCCGTTGCACCATGAAGGACTCCAATACAACTGAACTAGCTGTTTATGACTAGTTTTTGCATGGATTGGTCAGTTCCTATGCCATGCCTATTATATTCATCCAAGGGGGCTTCAGAAAGTTAGTGGACAAGTCCCATTATCGTTTCATTCCATTTTTCCACAAACATTTCCAAGTCCCCCTTATATATACTTTAAAACATAACCCTCAGTAGGCACTCAATAAATGGCAGTTAATATTTTTCAAGGTTTGGGTCAGAAGGAAAGCTGAAACAGAGAAGTGGAAAATAAGGTAACTCAAGGCTTATTCCTGAGACCCATTCTGCATGCTTGATTTTTCACACTCCTTAAGTTCCAGACAAGTAGAATCTGTCTGTTGACACTGAATTCTAAAAGATCCTACTTTTCCAAGGTATCAGATTCTCAGAAGTACAGCCCCATTTAATCCCACCAGAAACCCTCACCTTCCTCTGACTACCTCTGCGTTAGGCTGAGAAACTTAGGCCCAGAAATTTGCCTGCTGGAACTGCTCAGACTCCAGCTGTTTGATATTGTGAGGCTGATGGCAGCAGAGAGGGCAGGGGGGCTAGAGATTCCAGATGAAAGCAAACACTCAAAGAGAACTGGACCTCAGAGCTTTGATACCAAACTCAGTGGGTAACTGCCTCCGTTAAATTTGTTCAGTCAGCCATTTAAGCAGGAGGAAGTTTCTCACACATCCTATAAGAGTTTTTAGCAATGGGATGCTTCCATGGTGGGGAATGAATGTTCTGGAGACTGGGCAGGGCAGAATCAAACCTCAAAGCTGCCATTGCAGGCTTAGAGACATTTTCTCACTTGTTTTACTCCCAACATGTAATTACCGCCGCCCCCCCCTCCTTCATGAGGAAGGAAGGATTCACTGGGACATTGGGTCACAGCAATAGAAATCTAGCCATGCCCTGCCACACCCCTCTCCATCTAACCTCTTTGGGCAGTGGGGAGCAGTCCTTCAAACACAAAATTTAACAAGGATATGTGAGCCCTACCATCCTCCACGGCACATAACAACAACCATCCTCCTGGTCATAAAAAGCATTACAAAAAGGATCACTGACCTCTCTTCACAGTGGTCAAAAGGTTGCAGTGGTCCTCTAGGCTGAAGTCATGAAGGAGGGAGAAGAGTTAAGAGGAAGCCAGCAAAGTGGGGGCTGTTGTGATAGGAGCCTCTCCACCACCTCTGTCTCATCTCTGCCTTCTATTGGTTGGATTTGCAAACTAGAAATGGAATCATTTGCGTATTGGCAGGCCCCATTTGAGAAACATCTCTTACTCATGAACCGTTGATTAGGATAAGGACTAAGCAAATTAATCACACAACCCACTGATTTTTTTTATCCTTCAAGAGAAAGTGGGTGGGGGAGGAGAGAAAGAAAAAGAGGGGGGTGAAGAAAAAAAGGAAGGAAGAAAGGATTAGGGGAAGATAGAAAGGAAAAAAGAAAGAAAGACAGAAATCATAAACCTTGTTCTTATTTATCCAAGAGGGATTAAGACAGGGCCCATCTTTTCACTGAAAAACAGCACCAAAAAGAACCTTTGAATTGGTTTCAAAGGTGCGCCAGAGTAGAACCTTTGAATTGGTTTCACCTGTGTGCCAGAGTAGAGCTGTGCTCAACAGGGTTTTTAATGGCTGCTTTTTCATAAGTACATCACCAGGCCTTTCTTCAGAGCTATTTCAGAGTGGGTTCAAACTGTCAAACATCTGATCAGCACCGAAGCATTTTAATCATTTGTAGGGACTCCTGTCATATTACTACATTACTTAAAATTCTCGTGTGGTTCACAGCTCCTTTGTTGTAGGAGACCAGTGCTCCCAGGTCTGACCCTGTCTACCTCTCCAATATGTCTTCCCTTTTGCCCACTCACCTGTATCTTGTACTCTAGCATTTTCTTGCCCCTTCCCAAAGTATGACACTTTGTCATGCTCCCCAGCCTGTCCATCTTCTGTCCCTCTGACTCAAAACACATTCTCCTCTTCCCCACACCCCTAACTTCTTACTTATTCTCTAATACTTTATTCAAACATCATTTTTTCTAGGAAGACTTGCCTGGCCTTTCCTTCCCCGATTTCACTTGTCCCTTTTGGAAGCCTCGTCTTACCTGCATCTATTGTGAGCATAGTAACTGTGGCTCTATCTGCTTCTCTAGATTGGAATAGCCTTCAGCACAAAGGCAATCCTTACTTCATGTTTGTACCCTCAGTGCTTAGCACAAACCTGGCACATAGTGGGTATCCAATATATAAGTATAACAAGTGGGTGGATGAATGAAGATTGAATAAAAATATTCCTGTCTTATCAGTTGAAGCCTAAGTGTGATCTGGAATAACTCAGATAAGATCTGACGTAGAATCACAGTTTTTAAATAAAGAAACAGACCCCTGCCTAAACTAAATGAAGTTTGTCATAGATACAAAGCTGTATGATTGTTAGAGTATTTTGCAGTTAGACGCTGTATTAGCTTCCTAGGACTGCAGTAACAAGTACTACAAACTGGTAAAATATTTTTTACTGAATAGTTAAAATAACAGAAATTTATTGTCTCACGGTTCTGGAGATTACAAGTCTGAATTCAGAATCATGCTCAATCAGAAGACTTTAGAAGATCCTTCCTTGGCTCGTACAGCGTCTTATAGCCCCAGGTGTTCCTTGTTTATGGCAGCATAATTCCAATCTCTGCCACCATTTTCACAGGGCAATCTTTACGGCTTTGTCTTTTCTTCTAAAGAGAGCCGTCATGTTAGCATAGGCTTTACCCTGTCCCATCTCAAGTTAATTAATTACATTTGCCAAGACCCTATTTCCAAATAAGGAACAGGAACTTGCAATTAAGTCTTCAACATATCTTTGGTGCACAATTCCACCCATAGCAGGTAATGTAATAATTGTATGCTTTTTTGTTTGTGATGTTTTTTACTTCTTATTTTGAGGTGGTTGTAAATTCACAGGCAGTGATAGATAATACAGAGATACCAAATACCCTTTACCTCGTTTCCCACACAACTATAGTACATCCTGCATAATTATAAGACATTATCTTAATCAGGAAATTGATACTGATATAGTCATGGACATTATTCAGATTTCACCTGTTTAACAGGAATATTCATTTGTGAATAGTTTTTATTAAAATGGTTTGTGGGTTATTTGTGTATTTGCAGCCCAGCCCCTGGGTGTCTGACCATAATCAGCAATAATTAGGACTCTACTCAGCTGGTCCCATAATAGAGAGGATTGAAGTTTCTCTCAGAAAGCTTAAGCAATAGGTTTCACCCACCACTGTCGCCTCTGCTTTGCACCCTGAGACCCCTTGTAGGGTGTGTGTTTCCTCCTATGACAGAAAAAGAAGATCTAGTTTCTTGGAGGACATACGGTGCATTAGAATAATCTTATCTACCTATCCTGCCATCAGCCAACCAAGGTCAACTATTTCATCTGTGCAGTCATTGGTGATACAGTGGTTAGCTGTTGACTGTTGACCAAAAGGTCAGTGGTTGGAACCCATCAGCCACTCACCAGGAGAAAGATGTGGTCATCTGTGTCCCTAAAGATTTATGGCCTTGGACAGCCTATGAAGTAGTTTTAATCTGTCCTGTAGGGTCACTATGAGACTTGACTCAGTGTCAATGGACCTGGTTTATTTGTTTGTAGCTTGGTACAAAATGAAAATGTGGGTGAAGAAGTCAGTTTCTCTTTTCCATCACCTGTTGTCCCAACCCATAGCAAACAAGCAACCTCCCAAGGGATTGTAACCTCCACACCTGGACACACTCAGGAATGGGCCAGAGGTGCTAGCCCAGTCTTCTGTTGAGTGTGCTGTGCAGTTGCAGAGCCTAGAGTGGGGTACATATTGTACTCTGACGCTACCCATGCTCATGCCCACATTCACACAGGAACAGAGGGCTACTGTGGTCCTGTAGCAGAGGTAGGAAGGAGGAGGCCAGGTGGTCGAGGACCTGCACTTGAGAGGAAGGGTGGAGGGAGGCAGTGAGAGGTAGGTCTGTATGTAATCTGAGGCTCTGCACCCACAGTTCATGCTCCATGGTCACCTTGAACTTTACTTACAAAATCGAAACCCAAAATATTAAGCATTTCAAAATGGAGGTCACAAAGATTAAACTCCAAGTGCAAGGCCTTCTAGGTATGAGGCTCTGTGTTAACTTCATTGGTCACACATCCATGAGGCTTCCTGAACACATCAAGCCCTGCTTGAAATTGTAAACTTCCATTCTCCTTGAGACTGAAATCCTTTTCTTTTTTTTTCCAGCGGGAAAGAAGCAATGAAACTCATGATAAAAAAGCACTTACTCAGAAGAAAAACAATCTGCTTCCCTCTCCATATCTGAAGTTAAAACAGGAGTCTTCCATCAGACTGTCTTAGTGAGTGCCAACACGATCTCCCTCGTTGTCTGAAGAAAAAACTTGGGCTTAGAAACAACATGTAGAAGTGAGAACACCAGACATTGAAATCTTAGTTTTTATGTATATTCTCCAATAAAAGAAACTCGGAATCCTTGGAAAGGAGGTTATTTTTAGGGCCTGGTACAGGAAAAGTAGATGAGCCTGGAACATCTTGAGTTGCCAAAAGGAAACTACTCAAAAGTAAGTGGGGTTGTGTTGATGGGGCAAAGGAGCCAACCTGGGGCCAAAGCTGGAACAATTTCAGCTCATAATGGATTGGACTATAACCCATAGAACAAAACAAATATCCATGGATCCATACTTATATAAATAAGTAACTGAATAAATAAATAAGAAAGAAGATACAGTGCTTCTTGGCTGAAAAATTCCAAATAATAAATATAGACGGAATTAAGGAAATAGAAAATCTTTATTACAACACCACAGCAATAATTTTGTAGGCCAAGATCCACTGATAAGTGTTTGTTGTAGTATGTTATGTTAAGTGCTGTTGAGTCAGTTTCCTACTCATGGTGACCCTGTATAGCAGGGGTTATTGTTGTTAAGTACCGTGGAATTGGTTCCAACCCATAGTGACCCTGTACAGGGTTTCCGAGGCTGTAAATCTTTATGGGAACAGAAAGCCTCATCTTTCTCCCACAGAACAGCTGGTAGTTTCAAACTGCTGACCTTGCAATTCGCAGCCTGATTCGTAACCACTATGCTACCAGAGGACCTTTGTAGCAGGGGTGGGAAACTGTTTTTTCTGCCAAAATTTATAACATCATTCATGAACCATACAAAATTATAAACTTAAAAATTAGCCTGTTATATTTGGTCAAACATTTAATTAACTCATACAGGGTCACTATGAGTCGGAACCGACTCGACGCCACTTAACAACAACAACAAATGTGATGGTGTGGTGCTGTGGGTTAATGCACTGGACTGCAAGGTTTGTTTGAACCATAATGTTGGCTGTTCACGCTCACCGGTTGCTCCTCAGAAACCCTATACAGGGTTGCTGTGTGTTGGAACCAACTCAACAGCACTTAACAACAATAACAATGTGATGGAGTCCTGGTGTGGCACTGCAGGTTAGTGTGCTGGACTGCAAAGTCATTTTGAACTGCAAGATTGGTGGTTCAAGCTCACAAGCAGCTCCTTGGAAACCCTGTACTGGGTCGGTAAGGGTTGGAACTGACTTGGCAGTGCTTAACAACAAGGGCAATGTGACAGCTGGAGTCCTGGTGTGGCACTGTGGGCTAATGCGCTGGACTACAAAGTTGGTTTGAATCACAAGACCGCCAGTTCAAGCTCACCAGCTGTTCCTTTGAAACCCTATACAGGATCATTATGGGTTGGAACTGACTCAATGACACTTAACAACAACAACAATGTGATGGCTGGAGCTGCGGTTGCCTTGGCAGGGCCAGACCAAATGATTTTGTACGCCTTATATGGCTCGCGGGCTGCACGTTTCCTACTCCTGTTATTTAGGGTTTCTGAAACTATAAATTTTTACAGGAGCATGAAGTCTAATCTTTTTCCTTGGAGTGGCTGGTAGATTTGAACAGCTGATCTTGTGGTTAGCAGTCCAGCATTTATCCTACAGTGCCACCAGCTAAACTTAGTGAGCTAAACTTTGAGGTGAATGAGAATATTTGCATAGACTTGAAGTACCTCCCTCAAATTATTTATTAATAACGAAGTTTAAAAACAGGCAAGTTTACTGTGAAGAAACCCAGCATATACCACTTAAGCAAGTGATCAAATTCAATATCATAGATTATAAAATACATCAATGCTATGTTTCCTGAATGTTGTACATATCTATACTTACTGAAGAAGATCAAAGACCACATCCTTCAATATAGGTTGCACTCAATGTAAATGGCAGGAAAAAATCCTCACAACTGGACCAATAAATAACATCATGATAAATGGAGAAAAAATTGAAGTAGTCAAAGACTTCATTTTGCTTGGATCCACTATCAATATTCATGAAAGCAGCAGTCAAGAAACCAAATGACTTGTTGCATTAGACAAATCTGCTGCAAAAGACCTCTTTAAAGTGTTCACGAGCAAAGATGTCACTTTGAGGATTAAGTTGCACCTGACTCAAACCATGATATTTTCAATAGTCTTATATGCATGTGAAAGTTGGACAAGAATAAAGAAGACTGTACTAGAATTTATGCATTTGAGTTATGGTGTAGGAGATGAATATGAAAGTATAATGTACTGCCAGAAGAACAAACCAATCTGTATTCAAACAAGTACAGCCAGAGTGCTCCTTGGAGGCAAGGATGGCAAGACTTCGTCTCTCATAATTCAGACATATTATCAGTAGGGACAAGTCCCTGGAGAAGGACATCATGATTGGTAAAGTGGAGGGTCAGCAAAAAAGAATAAGACCCGCAACGAGATAGATTGGCAGTAGCAATGAGTTCAAGTGTAACAACAATTGTGAGGATGGCACAGGACTGGCAGTGTTTTGTTTGTTGTGTTTAGAGTTGATATAAGTCAGAACCTACTAGATGGCACCTAACAACATCTCCAGATATGATCACTGAGAAGAGTAGATCACGTCTGTGTATTCTTGAAAACGCAGAAAACATCAGACAAACCAAAATTGAGGGATTTTATATAAAATAACTAATTGATATATCTCAAGGCCAAGAGAGACTAGGAACTTTTGTAGACTGGAGAAGACAAAGGAGCCATGGGAGTCCTGGTGTGGCACTGTAGGATAAACATTGGACTGCTAATTGCAAGGTCAGTGGTTCAAGCCCAGCAGCTGCTCCTTGGAAACCCTATGAGTCAGAGCTGACTTGATAGTACTTAACAACAACAATAACAGTAACAAGGAGACATGAGAACTGAATGCAGTGTGGGATCCTAGATTGAATCCTAGATAAAAAACATGGGCATTAGTGGAAAAATTGGTGAAACTCAAAGTCAGTAGTTCAGTCAATACTATGGAAATAATGCTAATTTTTTAGTTTTGATTATTCTTTTGATTGTACAAATGAAAACAATAGGGAAAAATCGAAGGATTGTTGTTGTAGTTAGGTGCCATCAAATTGGTACCGACTCATAGCGACCCTATGCACCACAGAGGAAACATTGCCTGATCCTGGGCCAGCCTCACTACTGTTGCCACACTTGAGTTCATCGATGCTGCCTCTTGGCCAATCCATCTCATTGGGGGTCTTCCTCTTTCTCCCTGACCCTCGCACTTTACCAAACATGCTATCCTTCCCCAGTGACTGGTCCTTCCTTACAATATGTCTGAAGTATGAGAGATGAAGTTTGGCCATCCTAGCCTCCAAGGAGCACTCTGGCTGCACTTCTAA
>NW_006408579.1:13398649-13399873 GCF_000296735.1 Chrysochloris asiatica
CTGATTGCTTCCAGGTAGATGTGATCAGGATGTGGGCTTCCCTTTTCAATCTTCTTACTGCTTAACACTGAGTAACTTTCATAGGTGTTGTCTGCCTCCTTGGTATATGGCAGTTGGTATTGGTTCTTGCCTGCGTTTTGGTGTTTTATAGAGTGTGATTGTAGCTTGACCATATAGCAGCAGTTGCTGACTCTGTTTGGTAATATAGGGAGAGAAAGAGTCCCCCAAAGATAGAAGGGGGAGCATAAAACAGCAAAACAGCAACAGTAAAAAAAAAAAAGAGAGAGAGAAAAATAACCACCCAAAAATAACAACAACAAAACAAAACTAGACTGAATATTGCAGTCTATAATCACAGAAAAGGGAGAGGAGGGAGGGAAGAAAAAAAAAATCTGTAGCCTAATATGAGTATGACTTTAATGTCCTCTTTTCAGATTCTTGCTTTCAAAGTTGCCGGAGAGATTTCAAGATGCCACTGTTGATTGTTATGCTATACCTCAGGCTTTAATTTAATTTTGCTTTTTAAACTCTCTTTCCCTTTCTACAGCCCTGTTCTGGCCTTTCCTGTATTTAAAACAAACAAACAAACAAAATGTCCAGGGCCTGCTCTTGGGCTGAGTATCTGTGCGCATGCATGGCAGAAGAACCCACCAGTGGTGAGGGGGGAGGGTGTCCACTAGTTCAGGCACTGTGCCTCCCCCCCCCTCTAGTCACCAGAATGGAGGTGTGCAAACAGTGGGGAGGACCAATGACTGGATACAAGGAAAGAAAATCAGAACAAAGCAAAACCGATAAAGTGTATTGTCCACTTTGCTACAAGGTTCCCGCTGAGTTTTTCCTTGGTGTTTCTGCTCCCCCACTTGGTCTTTCTATTTGGTCTCGCTCAAGATGTTAGCTCTGGGCCTCGGAGCCTGGCAGATTCAAAAGTACACAATTTCTTACTTCAGCTTCAAGTTCCACTAACTATAAGCCTTCAAACTTTAAAAAAAATTCCTAGCTCTGTGGTTCGGAGTTTTGGAGCCCTGCCCTGGATCTGCTTTACCTGGTATTCTTTGTATGGCTGATGGCGAACTTCACTGCACCTCCACCCTAGCCATCATCAAGCCCCACCTACACTCAGTAAATGTTTTAAGTCCTCTTCACTTTCAGCAAGCAAGGTTCTATCATCTGCATATCACAGGATGTTAATAAGTCTTCCTCCAATCCTGATGCCACATTTTTTTT
>NW_006408579.1:13400298-13416140 GCF_000296735.1 Chrysochloris asiatica
CATGGGTTATCAAAGAGATTGTCTGATGATTTCTGCATTCCGTTGGATCATCTCTTTGGAATGGGTATAAATATGGATCTCTTCCAATCAGCTGGCCAGATAGTTGTCTTCCAGATTTCTTGGCATAGATTAGTTAGTGCCTGAAACTTGCTCTCCAGCATAGAGATGCTAAAGCAAATGGAAGAAATGAGGAGGTACAAGAGCTAAACAGAAAATTTCAAATGGCAGCTCAAGAAGATAAAGTCAAATATTACAATGAAATGTACAAAGATCTGGAGTCAGAAAACCAATAAGAGAAGAACACCTGGGGAAACTGAAGAAAAAAATTCTCAACCTGGGGGAACTGAAGAACAAATTCAAGCCTCGGCTTTTGTTATTTAAGGATTCTCTGGGCAAATTATTGAATGATGCAGAAGCCATCAATAAAAGATGGAAGGAATACACAGAATCCCTGTACTAAAAGAAAATGGTTTATGTTCAACCATTTCAAGATGTAGCATATGATCAAGAGCCAATGATACTGAAGGAGGAAGCCCAAGGTGCATTGAAGGAATTGGCAAAGAACAAGTCACCAGGAATTGATGGAAGAAGGATATATGTACTATATTTGCAACTTTTCTTTAAGTCTAAACTAACTTTAGAATACAAAGTTAAAATAAATGAATGGGTACCATGCAGGCATAAAGGGACAGAAGCAGGAGAAAAGCATGTTTGAAGTCCTCTGAGAGAGAGCACAGTGCATAGTAGAAATGGTAACATTCAGAATGGTTCACACAGCAGGGAGGTGGAAAATGTAAATGAAAAAACACGCATAACAGAAAAACCACCATTTCTTTTTAAGTCACTCATTTGAAAACTGGAAGCCCATTCAAGCAGCCATGGGCTAGTGTTGCTCTTCATAAATGGTAAGGCACATTCTGAACTATGAACATCATTTCCAAGACTTCCTCTGAATGTTTTAAAAGAGTGTATGACTGTTTGACCAGGAGACAGGGGATCACAAGGGCAGCCTATGTCTTAGAAGCCCCTTGGTGAGCATGGAAAGAACACGGGAAGTCACTTTTTGGTCCAAAGGGTGAATTGTGCCCATCATCAGGGGGAAGGTGCTCATTCATGTCCCTGAGTCTGCAGGGATCAGGTTGTTGGGCCAGGACACTCCTTCCTTAAAGAGAGCTCAGGGAGGTTCTGTCACATTTGTCTATGGAACGCTGACCAACTCTCCCTTCTGTCTGCCCATTATTTCTTAGATACACTAAGACATCCATTCATATGAACAAGTTTTATACATCTTGGAGCTATTCTGCTCTAAGGTGACTTGGCATATCTCTGTTCTATCATCTATTAGGGTTAATTTAGAGCCCCTAGATGGTATAAATGTTTACTTGCTGGGCTGCTAACCAAAAGATTTGAGGTTTGAGTCCACCAAAGTCTCAGAAGAAAGTCCTGTTGATCTTCTTCCCCCAAATCAGTCATAGTTTTACTGTGATACACATCGGATGACCAAGAGTCAGAATTAATTCCATGGCAACTGGTAGAATTCATTTTATAGTTTTCTCTCAAAAGCAATTTTTGAGAACTACCTTAAGTACAAAATACTACATTGGTAGCCCTAACAAGTGATTTTCTCACTATGTAACCAACTCTACAATCTAGTCAACCACCAACTAGGTCATGGTGCCCATGACTCCATCCACTTCTTTCTCTGTTTAGGACATTTGACGAGAACAAAACATTGAGGCAACAGACTGTGTGACCTGAGCGTTAGTCACATGATGCTGAGGTGTAAGGGTGGTCTGCCTCCCATTTGTTCATTTCCATTGGTTGATAAATAAAACCATGGATGTTGGGATCATAAGACCTGTGATTAGCTTCTGGTGCCATGATTTCTAGCTGGGTGGTTGCAATTGTTGTTAGGTGTCATTGAGTTGGTTCCAACTCATAGTGACCCTACCTCTGCACAGTAGAATGAAACACTGTCTGCTCTGGGACATCCTCATTATTGTTGTGTTGAGCCCATTGTTGCTACAACTGGGTCAACTCATTCTCATTGGGGGTCTTCTTTTTCTCTGACCTTCCACTGTCCCAAGCATAATGTCCTTCTCCCAGGATTGGTTCCTCCTGAAAATATGTCCAAATACAAGACAAAAATCTCATCACCCTCTCTTCAAAAAAGCATTCTGGCTCTTCCAAGACTCTGTGGTTGCAAACAAGTAACTGTTATCTCATCTCTAAAAGAGGGATAATGATAATATGTAAGTCACAAGATAATTGTGAAAATAAAATAAGACATTACATGTGAAAATGCTTTTTATAGGGTGAAACACTTTAATTTTAATGTCACTGTTGTAACAATGGAGCACATTGCATTTTTACATGTAAAAAGATACCTACAAGTTACACATTTTTAAAAACAAAAAAATTCCAACAAATCACTCACTTCATTTTTTTATCCCCCTTAACCTAAAACATATTTTCAGCACTAGACTCTTTAGTCAGACGTGAGATGAAGCAATTCTTTTCTATAGCACCCTTAGCAGTGTGAGCTTCCTCTTGTTGCCAGGTCCGTAAAAAACACAAGGCTGTTGATCATTAGTCTGCGTAAAACAGAGCACTTGGGCATCACACTTGGAACTCGCTTTTTAACTTGTTTCAAGAGGTGGCGCTTAGAACTGAAGAGAGTATTGTTTGCCTGAATGAGTGCACCAAAACACCAGGCCAGACATGGGGTGTGGGCACCCACTTATGTGTGCAACTGCCTTTTTACCTAATTAATCCTCTCCTTGCAAGCCTGAACGCGGCCTGTGAACTCCACATTCCACTGGTAACTGGAACTCTGGGTCCTACAAAACCTGGAGGCTTTCATGGAACATTATTTGTTCAGGGCTCTTGAAGCAATGCTATCTAATGGAGCAGAAGCAAAGAGAAAATGCCCCCAGCTTTAGTAAGAACAGTTGATTTCTATCACAGACCTGGCCCTGTCAGTCCCCGCTTAGAAATCTTGGCGGGCTCCCCTCCTGGACAGAGTCCAAACTCTTCTCAGCCAACCCAGGCTTCATCTTCACACACACTCACCCCCGCAGCACTCGCCCCCCCCAACCCCTCCCTGCACCGACCCCCAGCACTTACCTCTAAATCTTTGTTCCCTGTACTTCTCAACGTGTGGTTTTCAGACTCCTATGACAAAATCAATTGTCAGTGTTTGTTTAAAATTGCAGGTTCTCTAGAAGGACCTCAGGCAACTGGATCAGAATTTCTGAGTGTAAAGATTTGAAGAATCTGCAGGTCAAAACCAGCTCTTCCAGTAGTCATTAGGAACACAAAAGTTTAGGTGACACTGATCAAGCCACAGTAGAGAAAAGTCCAGTCCCTGAATTCATCAGGCATTTTATGCCTCAGTCCTTGTGCCTTCCTCTTCTTCTTTCCTCCACAAATATGCTCAGCTTCCTTCATGGAGTACCTTCTGTGTGTATACATTAAGACTTTATTTAAAGTCCAATTCATTTTTAAGGATTCTCTGATGCTTTTCTTGATCCCTGTAAATCAATAAAAAAATATTAACTGAGCACCTACTAAGTGCCAGGTATAATGTACAGAGCATATAGACATGAACTAGAGTCAGTGTCTGTCTCCAAGGTGCTCACATGGACAGACACCTCAGGAGTCTCAACTGAGAGAGTAGGATGACAGAACCGCTGCACTGGAAGGAGTAAGGTGCCAGCCAGGCTAGATGGGGAGGTGCTCTAGAATAAGCACTGGACTGAAAGGTTGGTTTGAATCACAAGGACAGTGGTTCAAACTCACCATCTGCTCCTTGGAAACCCTTATACAGGGTCAATATGAGTTGGAACTGACTCTACAGCTCTTAACAACAAAATGTGATAGCTGGAGTCCTGATGTAGTGCTATAGGATAATGCACTGGACTGCAAGGTTGGTGTTGAACTGCAAGGTGGATGGTTCAAATTGCAATGTCAATGGTTCAAACTCACCAGCAGCTCCTGGGAAACCCTATAGTGAGTCCCTATAGGTCGGACTGACTCAATGGCACTTAACAACAACAGTGTGATGGCTGGAACTGTGGTTGCCTTGGCAGGCCAGACCAAATGATTGCGCAGACCTTAGCTAACTGAAAGATTAGCAGTTCAAATTCTCCAGCTGCTCTGTGTGAGAAAGATGAGGCTTTCTGCTCCAGTAAAGATTTACAGCCTTGGAAACCCTATACAGGGTCACTGTGAGTGGGAACGGACTCCATGGCACATAACCACCACCACTACCATACAGCCAGAGGGCTAGATGCTCCCCACCCCTGCTATTGCACCACCCCAGGAGTCTCTGCATAAAAAAGAGCCTCAATAAATGTGTGCCAAGTGAAGAAATGAATCCCTGAATGAACAGTCTGCTTTAAAAAAATTTTAAGTCACCTTTAACAGTGGTATATTGAAGCTTAAATCTGTCTTCCTGCATATTGAATACTCCTCATATTCTGAACCATTATTCTTTTTACATTTCAGACTTTTAACTCTAATTTGTCCAAACTCTGTTTTCTCCCCAAATTTTGCAAACTAATTTTTGTTTTCTCTTACATTTATCACTTGGTACTTCCAATTTTTTTTCTTTCTCTTCTTAACCTTATTTTCCTTCTCTTCCTGCCTCCTCCTTCTCTCTTCTCTCTCTCTCTTTACCAGCTGCCCCCTCCCTCCCAGTGGCCCACATCCTGAGTATGAATGCAGGCAGGATTAATCTGGCAGGGAACACAATGTCTGCAAGCCATGACAGACGCACTAAAGCGTGCAGCCTTGATAAAAGGCAGCTCTGATGGGCTCTGTCAGGAATCCCTCAGAAACACTGAGGGGAAACATTTGCTAACCCCTCTCCTGGCTCTAGGCCCCCGGGCCCCACAACAGGATCATACCTAGAAAAGCCTAGGAAGAAAAGTGGTGAAACTAGAAAGTCTCCCTTGCCTTCTGGCACGCCATGCAAGAGATGTTTTCCGAGTCCAAACTCTCCATCTCTTTACCTAAAAGGCTCTGAGTTAAATCTGTGAGTGGCCACAAACTTTGATTGAAGCCCTAGGCTGTTGCAGGAATGCTGTAAGCCGGCTTGGGAAAGAAGATTGTGTAATCTACTTCTGGCTTGCAAAGAGAAAGATGAGCAATAAAAAAACAAATCCCTTTAGTGTTGTGTCTAACTCAATATTCTGGGTATGTGTATGAATGTGCATATACACGCATGCATTAATGTACAAACATACATGTGCATTTGACTTCTATTTCCTTTCCAAGTGTTACTACTGTGGTGTGTTGTCCAGTGACTTCTGATTCATAGCGACCATGTAGGACAGACCACAATAGTACCACAGGATTTCTTTACTAAGTAGATTGTTAGGTGCTATCGAGTCGGTACCGCCTTATAGTGACCCTATGCACAACAGAACGAAACACTGCCTGCTCTTGGGCTAACCTCACAATTGTTACCATGCTTGAGACCACTGATCCTGCCACTTTGCCAATCCATATTGCTGGGGGTCTTCCTCTTTTTCTCTGACCAACCACATTACCAAACATGATATCCCTCTCCAGTGACTGGTCTCTACTGACAATATGTCCAAAGTATGAGAGACGAAGTCTGGCCATCCTGGCCTCCAAGGAGCACTCTGGCTGTACTTCTTCCAACAAAGATTTGTTTGTTCTTTTTGGCAGTCCATGGTACTTTCAATATTCTCCTCCAACACCATAACTCAATTGTATCAATTCTTCTATGATCTTTCTTATTGACTGTCCAACTTTCACATGCATATAAGGTTATTGAAAATACCATGGCTTGGGTCAGGCACACCTTAGTTCTCAAGCTGACATCTTTGCTCTTCAACACTTCAAAAAGGTCTTGTGCAGCAGATTTGCCTAATTCAATATGTTTGATTTCTTGACTGCTGCTTCCATGAATATTGCTGGTTGACCTAAGAAAAATGAAGTCTTTGACAACTTCAATCTTTTCTCCATTGATAAGAATGTTGTTTATTGGTCCAGTGGTAAGGACTTTTGTTTTCTTTACATTGAGCTGCAATCCATACCGAAGGCTATGGTCTTTGATCTTCATCAATAAGTATTTTACGTCCTCTTCACTTTCAACAAGCAAGGTCGTACCATTAGCATATTGCAGGTTCTATAATGAGTCTTCCTCCAGTCTTAATGCCAGGTTTTTCTTCATATAATCCAGCTTCTCAGATTATATGCTCAACATACAGGTTGAATAAGTATAGTGAAAGAATACAATCCTGTCACACACCTTTCTTAATTTTAAACCATTCAGTGTTCCCATGTTCTATTTGAAAAACTGCCTCTTGGTCCACATACAGATTCCTTATGAGCACAATTAAGTGTTCTGGAATATTCATACTTTGCAATGTTTTCCGTAGTTTGTTATGATCCACACAATCTAAGGCCTTTGCATAGTCAGTAAAGCACAGATAAACATCTTTCTGATAGTCTCTGCTTTCAGCCAAGATCCATCGGACATTAGCAATGATATCCCTTGTTCCATGTCTACTTCTGAATCCGACTTGAAACTCTGGAAGTTCTCTGTCAATGTATAATTGCAGTCGTTTCTGTATTACCTTTAGTAAAACTTTACTCGCATGGGATATCAAAGAGATTGTCCAATGACTTCTGCATTCCATTGGGTCACCGCTTTTTGGAATGGGCACAAATACAGATCTCTTCCAATCAGCTGGCCTGATAGTCATCTTCCAATTTTCTTGGCAAAGATGAATGAATGCATCCTGTGCTGCCTCACTTTCTTGAAAGATTTCAATTTGTATTTCATCAGTTTTTTGTGCCTTGTTCTTTAACAATTCCTTCAGTGCACCTTGGACGTCTTCCTTCAGTATCATTAGCTCTTGATCATATGTTGCTTCTTGAAATGGTTGAACATTGACAATTTCTTTTTGGCACAGTGACTCCGTGTATTCCTCCCATTCTCTTGATGCCTTCTGCATCATTCAATAATTTGCCCAGAGAATCCTTCAATAACAAAAGTCGAGGTTTTCATTTTTTCTTCAGTTCTCCCAGCTTGAGAAATGCTGAGCATGTTCTTCCCTTGTGGTTTTCTGACTCCAGATCTTTGCACATTTCATTGTAATATTTGAATTTGTCTTCTCTAGCTGACCTTTGAAATTTTCTGTTCAGATCTTGTATCTTCTCATTTCTTCCATTTGCTTTAGCATCTCTATGCTAGAGAACAAGTTTCAGAGTCTCTTCATTTTGATCTTTTCCTTCTTTCTTATCTTCTTAATGACTTTTTGCTTTCTTCCTGTATGATGTTCTTGATGTCATCCCACAACTCTTCTGGTCTTCGGTCTTTAATGTTTAATGTATCAAATCTGTTGGTGTTTTTCAGATGATCTCTAAATTCAGGTTGGATATAGTCAATATCATATTTTGGCACGCATGGACTTGTTTTCATTTTCCTCAGCTTGAAATTCAGTCTGAATTTACATATGAGCAATTGATGGTCTGTTCCACA
The DNA here is from genome assembly GCF_000296735.1 of Chrysochloris asiatica. NCBI lineage: Eukaryota > Metazoa > Chordata > Mammalia > Afrosoricida > Chrysochloridae > Chrysochloris > Chrysochloris asiatica. Next base: position 13,407,818 of record NW_006408579.1, read on the forward strand.
ATCTGCCCCTGGCCTTGTTTTGGCTGATGACATGGAACTTTTCCACCTTCTCTTTCCACAGATGTAGTCAATTTGATTTCTATGTATTCCATCTGGTGAGGTCCATGTGCATAGTTGTCTCTTACACTGTTTAAAAAAGATATTTGAAATGAACAAATCATTGGTTTTGCAGAATTCTGTCATATGATCTCCAGCATCAGTTCTATCACAAGACCATATTTTCCAACTGCTGATCCTTCCTCTGTATTTCCAGCCTTTGTATTTCAATTGCCAATGATTATCAATATATCTTGACTGCATGTTTGATCAATTTCAGATTGAAGAATTTCATATTTGATCAATTTCTTCTATTTCATCCTCACTGGCTTTAGTGGTTGGTGTGTAAACTTGAATAATAGTAGTATTAACTGGTCTTCCTTGTAAGGGCATGGATATTATCCTATCAGACAGCATTGTACCTCACAACTGATCTGGATATGTTCTTTTTGACGATGAATGCAACACCATTCCTTTTCAATTTGTCATTCCCAGCATAGTAAACCATGTGGTTGTCAGATTCAAAATGTCCAATACCAGTCCATTTCAGCTCACTAACACCTAAGATACCAATGTTTATGTGTTCCATTTTGTTTTTGACATACTAGATTCATACTTTGTACATTCCATATTTCAATTATTAATGGATGTTTACAGCTGTTTCTCTTCATTTTGAGTTGTGCCTCATCAGCAAATGAAGGTCCCGAGGGATTCATATTTTTCATGTGAAGCATTTTGCAGGTTCAACCAGCCAACCTTGTGGTTAGCAGTTGAGTGCTTAGCCACCGTACCATGAGGATTAAATTAAACTAATTAAAAAACATTTTAAACTCAGAGAGTCTATGGGTGTATAGGACAAGAAATGACCCTTTATTGATCACCTAGTCAATATGGTGTAATAAACACTATAAAATGGAGCCCTAATGGTACAATAGTTAAGCACTAAATGGCTAACTGAAAGATTGGTGGTTCAAACCTACACAGTGTGTCTGTAGGAGAAAAGACCTTCCTATTTGTTTCCCAAAAAAATACAACCAAGCAAACTGTAAGGTAATTCTACTCTGTCACATGAAGCAAATGATAGTTGACATACCATCTGTCGAGGAGATATTTTTTTCACCTCCTTTTATTTGGTCCTACTGGACTTAGTCTATTCCCTAAACCCATCCTATAACCTGAATGCCTCCAGATTAGTTATTGCTAGGTTCTTTGGACCAGTATCACCTCCCTGTAGCTCCTTCTTTAAATGGAGCCCCACTGGTTCTCTCTGCCTCTGCCCCCCCCCATTGTTGTTGTTGTTGTTAGGTTTCATCGAGTTGGTACTGACTCATAGTGACCCTAGGCACAACACAATGAAACACTGCCCAGTCCTGGGCCAACCTCACAATCATTATGCTGATAACATGTCTGAAATATGAGAGATGAAGTCCCTTGGATTCTAAGGATAATTCTGGATGTACTTCTTCTAAGACAGATTTGTTTATTTTTCTGTCAGTCCATAGTGCTTTTAATATTCTCCAACAACATAATTTAAATGTATAGATTCTTCTATGATTTTCCTTATTTATTATTCAACTTCTCCAGGCATATGAGTCAATTGAAAATACCATGGCTTGGGTCAGGTAACTTAGTCCTTAAAATGATATCTTTGATCTTGAATAGAAGACTATCAAGAGGTCTTTTGCAGCAGATTTGCATGCTGCAATCAAATACATTATTTGATTTCTGCCTGCAGCTTCTGTGAATGTTGATTGTGGATACAAAGAAAATGAAGTATTTGACAATTTCCATCCTCTCTCCATTTATCATGATTCAATTTGTCCAGTTGTGAAATTTTTTGTTTTAGTTATACTTAAGTGCAATCCATATTGAAGGTAATATGGATAGATCTTTTTGATTGATCTTTGATCTTCACCAGTATTTTAAGTGCTCTTGCCTTTCAGCAAGCAAGGTTATCTCATCTGCATAGCACAGGTTGTTAATGAGTCTTCCTCCAAGTCCTGGTGCCACATTTTTCTTCATATAATCCAGTTTCTCAGATTATTTGCTCAACATACATATTGAATATGATGAAAGGCTACAACACTGATCTTAAACCATTCAGTGTCCTCTTGTTCTGTTAGAACGACTTTCCTCTTGGTCTCTGTACAGACTACTCATGATTACAATGAAGTGTTCTGAAATACTCATTCTTCTCAATGTCCCCCATAATTTGTCATGAGCCACACAGTCAGAAGGCTTGGCATAATCAATAAAGTACAAGTAAACATCCTTCTAGTATTCTCTGATTTTAGCCAAAATCCATCTGACATCAGCAATTATATCCCTTATTCCATATTTTCTTCTGAATATGGCTTGAATTTCTGGAAGCTCCTTGTCAATGTATTGTTGCAAACATATTTGAATTATCGTCAGCAAAATTTTACTTGCATGTGAGAGTAATGATGTTGTTCTATGATTTCCACATTCCACTGGATTATCTGTCTTTGGAATGGGCACAAATATGGATGTCTTCCTGTTGGTTAATCAGGTAGCTATCTTCCAGATTTCTTGGCATAGATGAAAGAACACCTCCAATGCTGCATACATTTGTTGAAATATTTCAGTTTGTATTATGTTAAATTGAGTCCTGTATGGCACTGTGGGTTAATGCGCTGGACTGCCAAATCAGTTTGAACCACAAGGTTGGCGGTTCAAGCTCACCAGCTGCTCCTTGGAAACCCTATACAGGGTTGCTATGGGTCAGAACCGACTTGACAACACTTAACAACAACAACAACATTATGTTAAATACTAGAGTCTGTGCTTTCCACTGCCTTCGGTGCAGCTTGGACATTTTCCTTCAGTACCATTGATTCTTGATCATATGCTACCTACTGAAATGGCTAAATCGCAATCATTTCGTTTTGGTACAGTGTCTCTCTGTATACTTTCCATCTTCTTTTGATGTTTCCTGCCTCATTCAATATTTTCCCATTGTTGTCGTGGTTGTTAAGTCCGTTGAGTTGCTTCTGAATCATAGAAACCCTGTTTAGGGTTTTCAAGAAGCAGCTGGTAGGTTTGAACTGCTCACATTGTAGTTAACGGTCCTATGTTTATCTTACAGTGCCACACCAGGACTCCAATTCCCCCATAGAATCCTTTAATACTGCAACTAAAGGCTGGAGTTTTTCCTTCAGTTCTTTCAGTTTGAGAAATGCTGTGTGTGTTCTTCCCTTTGGCTTTCTAATTCCAGGTCTTTGAGCATTTCATTGTAATACTTTGCTTTGTCTTCTTGAACTGACCTTTGAAATGTTCTGTTCAGCGTTGTTAGATCTTTGTTTCTTCCCTTCATGTTAGCTTCTTTACATTCAAGAGCAAGTGTCAAAGTCTTTTCTGATGACATCCACTTCTGTCTTTTCTTTCTTTCCTGTCTTTTTAATGACATTTTGCTTACTTCCTGTATGATATTCTTGATGTCATTCTACAACTCTCCTGGTCTTTGGTCATTAATGTCTGATGCGTTAAATCTGTTCTTGTGGAATATATTCAAGGTCATAGATTGACTCTGGTGGGTTTGTTTTAATTTTCTTAAGTTTGAGGTGGCACTTGCATTTGAGCAATTGATGGTCTGTTCCGCAGTCTGCCCTGGCCTTTTTTGGCTGATGATATTGAGCTTCTGCATCATCTCTTTCAACAGATGTAGTCAATTTAATCCCTGTGTATTTCATCTGCTAAGGTCCATGCATAAAGTTGACTTTTTATGTTGAAAAAGGGTATATTTGCAATGAATAAGTTGTTGGTCTTGTAAAATTCTATCATGTGATCTACAGCATCATTTCTATCACCAAGGCTATATTTTACAACTACTCATTCTTCCTCTTGATTTCCAACTCTCACATTCCAATTACCAGTAATTACCAATGTATCTTAATTTCATGTTTGATCAATTTCAGGCTGAAGAAATGGATAGAATTCTTCAATTACATCATCACTGGCTTTAGTGGTTGGTGCATAAATTTGAAAAGTAGTGGAACAAACTGGTCTTCATTGTAGGTGTATGTATATTATCCTATCACAGACAGCCCTGTGATAGATCTCGAGATCTTCTTTTTGATGATGAATGTGACCCCATTCCTCTTGAATTTGTTGCTCATAACATAGTAAACCATATGATCATCTAATACAAAATGGTCAATACCAATCCATTACAGCTCCCTAATGCTCAGGACATTTATCTTTATGCACTCTGTTTCATTTTTGACAACTTCCAATTTTCCTAGCGTTATACTCCATATATTCCATGTTCTGATTATTAATGGATGTTTGCAGCTGTCTTTTCTCATTTTGAGTTGTACCCCATCAGTAAATGAATGTACCTAAAGTGTTGCTCCATTCACATCATTATGGTAAACTCTACTTTGAGGTGGCAGCTCTTCCCCAGCTGTATGTTGAGCATCTTCCAACCTTAGTGCTTCATCTTTTGGCACTATATCTGACAACATTCTGCTGCTATTCATAAGGCTGTCAGTGGCTAACCATTCAGAATTAGTCTGCCTCATCTTCTTCCTAGTCTTAGTCTAGAAGCTCCACTGAAACCTGTCCACCTTGGCTGAACCTGCTGGTATTTAAAATACTGGAGGCATAACTTCCAGCATCTCAGCAAGAAATAAGCCACCACAATATGACAAACTAACAGACTAGTCATAGACTAATATTATTATGTTGTTGTTGTTTACCATCGAGTTGGTTCTGACTCATAACAACTCTATATAGGGTTTCCAAGAGAGCCTGATGAGTTTGAACTGCCAACCTTGTTATCAGTTCAGTGCTTATCCTACAGTGCCACACCAGAGCTCACTAATAGGGCTCACTAACAGTCACATTTAAAAAGCAGTTACAAATTCTGGTTTGGGGGTAGCGAAAGTGAAAGGAACTCAGAAAAATCTCTTCAGAGGAAGTGCAGAAAAGCCAGAAAGAAACACTTTGCTGGGACAATCCCGGAGCATTAAATTCAATATAAAGTAAGGGGAAATAGTTTCAGAGGCCTACCGGTGTAGAAATCTAACTGAGCAAGAATAAACACAGAGATTTCTGAATCAATCAGGACTCTGCCTCCAACCTACAGTCTTTGCAGGGGTCAGAAGGCAGGGTCACAGCCAGCAGCTAGGGAACAAAAACCACCCAGCGACTTATGGAAAAAGAGAACAGGAAGAATCACACAAGTCCATAGAGAAGATAGTTGAGGAGCTTCTGAAATAAAATTTCCCTAACATCTTGAAGGATGACAAGATAAATAAGTATTCAAGAAGCTGACTCATAATGACTCTATATAGGGTTTCTAAGATTCCCAAAAGAAAATCACCAAGACATATCATAATCAAGCTCTCCAAAATCAAAGGCAAGGAGAGAATCCTAAAAGCAGCTAGGGAAAAGAGAAGTGTTACTTACAAAGGCAAACAAATCAGATTAAATTCTGATCTTTCAGCAGAAACCATTCAGGCAAGAGGCAATGGGGAGACATATATAAAACCCTAAAAGAAAAAAACTGTCAACCAAGAATCATCTACCCAGAAAAACTGCTAATAAAATATGACAGTGCAATCAAAACATTCTACGATAAACAGAATCTAAGAGACATTGTCAAAACCAACCCAGGCCTTCAAAGCATCCTAAAGGGAGTTCTTTGGGCTGAAAACCAATATGAACAGACAAAAACTAGAGATTGACACACGTGACAACACCACCCGGAACCCAGTTGACAGATAGAAGAGTCCAGAATAGAACAAAATTACAACAATGAATTCAGAGGACCTGGGAGGTCAGTCAAAGAGCAAAATAATGGCAACGTTAAAGAAGGGAAAAATGTAGGAACATAAATCCAGGTGGTGAGAAGGTCAGGTGATTGCAGGATACAATAATAGACTGTCTCAAATGGAAGAAAAAGTTAGTGAGTCATAGGGTAACCTCAAAGAAAAGTAATACTTCAAAGCATAACAAGAAAATGAAGATCCAAGAAGAACATGGAAACAAGAAGAAACTGACAAGAAAGAACACTAAAAACAGGAACTCAGCACAAGAAGGCATGCACAATAAAGACCAGTAGTACCACAAAAAATCTAACATAATGACAGCAATTAAGTCATATCTATTGATAATTACACTGACTGTCAATAGATTAAATGTACCAGTTAAGAGACAGAGAGTAGCAGAATGGGTAAGAAAACAGGACCCTTCAATATTCTGCTTGCAAGAGACACATCTTAAACACAAAGACAAAAACAGATTAAAAGTTAAAGGATGGAAAAAAATATACCAAGCTAATTTCAATAAAAAACAAGCAGGAGTAGCAATACTAATCTCTTATAAAATAAAATTTAAGGCAAAAACCAGCATAAGAGATAAAGATGGTCACTATATCATGATTAAAGGGTCAATCAAACAAGATGACATAACCATAATAAATATCTACGCTCCCAATAAAAGAGCCCCAAGATATATAAAGCAAACTCTACTAGAATTGAAGAAAGAAATAGACAAATCTACAAAAATAGTGGGAGATTTTAATACACCAATTTCAAAAAGGCTAGAACAACCAGAAAGAAACTCAACACAGATACAGAGGAACTAAACAACACTATCAACCAACTTGACCTCATAGATGTGTACAGAGCATTCAACCCATCAACAGCACAATACACATTCTTTTCCAGCACACATGTAGGGTATAAGACCTTAGGTGAAATCCTGATCCCCATCCAGAACCTTCTGAGATGGGAAAATCCCACTTGAAAACACAAGCAGACCAGCTTGGAGCAGCTAGAGGACAGAAGATACTTCTTGAAAGTAAAACCACCGACAGGGAAAAACAAAAACTGCAGTCTGACTGGCTACTATAAGAACTAGCAAGTTGTTCAATGGGGAGCCATCAAGGCAAGCAATCAAGTCCTTTTAGTACAACCCCCCTCACAAGACTGAAACTCAAAGGGAATACAGGAGTAGGCATATAAACTTGCTGTCTACCACATCGATCAACCGGTGAGAGGAAGTGGGGTAAAAGCAGCAGCGAAGAGGTGGACTGAATCTGACCAAGTTACATAGACCCATTCAAACTGGAGTATGGTAAGAGCTGGTTGGCCTGAAGTACGGTGAGACCTGGGGACTTCTGAGTCCATGGACAAGGACATGGCCACAAAGGGCTAGAGCTGAGAGTGAAGCATCCAGTTGATATGAAGTGAGGGGATATGTACAAGGGCACACAACTTGCAGATAGTGCCTATTGGACTTAGCTTAAATGGCTGGATGTTCAGAACCCAACTAGAGGAAGGAAAAAGGGGGGGGGTAGTGTAAATTGCTACAATCTGATGAACTTAACCTATACTTATGGATGTAGTAGCGTAAAATACCAACCAAGAGGGAAAGAATCTTTACAGCAAGGATCATTCCCATCCCTCTGTACACAAGGTTGATAGGGATGAGCTACTTAGACATTGGCTACCTAAGATAGGGGGCTGTAAAGGCACAAAGTTACTGGCTTACAACTTTTCAAGAGGGAGTTTAGATTCAGAGTGTGCAGGGGAAGGTAGAATCCCCACTGAATGGTTTCCATCCTGTCTAGACAGGTCTGGTGAAAGGAGATGGGAATGACTCTCATGATTCAATAGTGAGTAACTGTTATCACAACTAATTGTGATTGTCGCAACTGTCAAGGTAGAAGTTTTGTAGCAAAAAGTGGATGAGGATCTTACAGTCCTAGAATGTAGGACCCTGGGACCATCAAGGGAGAAGAGTGGGAGCAGAGTGTGGCACCCTACTCAGAGAAGTGGTGACACCAGAGATGGAGGCAGAGGCAGAGATGGTAACATGGAGGGACAGAGCAGTTGAGGATTCTAGACTCCTGGAAGGAGAGGGGATGTGTGCAGGTGGCCGGGGGTTGGGGGGATGGGTAGGATGTGCCTTTTGGCTGTTTGAATGATTGTATATTCCTGCGTATTTTGGTGCAAATCCTAAACAAACAAACAAATAAATAACCAAACAAACCAGAGTGAATAGAAGCAAATACTGTTGAATGATGAAGCATGTAGGGGATTATAATCATTGCAATAAAACAAACTGATGTTCCCCCATATAAACTATCAATCAATTCACAATAAAAAAAAAAAGTTACATCATGGCTGGGTAAGACACACACTCATACATACACAGTTACTCTTGTTGTTAAGTGCCATGGAGTCAGTTCCGATTCATAGGGACCCTGTAGAGGGCTTCAGAAAGTTTGTAGAAAAATTCCATTATCTTTTTTTTTTTT
>NW_006408579.1:13420960-13440642 GCF_000296735.1 Chrysochloris asiatica
AGCTGGTATTGGTTCTTGCCTGGGTTTTGGTGTTTTATAAAGTGTTATTGCAGCTTGGCTATTTGGCAGCAGTTGCTGACTCTTTTCGTGTAATGTAGGGCGACAAAGAGTCCTCCAATAGCAGAAGGGAGGCTATGTGACAGCCAAACAACACCAGTTGGGTAGAAAACCAAGCCAAAAAAAAAAAGCGGAGTCCTCCGATAGCAGAAGGGAGGCTGTGCTGCCTGGTCAGGGGAGCGCTGGACGTCCTCAGAATGTTCTTTTAGGGAGCCGGGGCAGTCGCTGCCCGCAGTGGTGGGTGAAAGTTCAAAATGCTAAAAAGCCTCTTGGGCTGGTGGGTGGAGTCTGCGTCTGATGACTTCAAAAAGTTACAGCACTTCTGTTTCTCTCTGTGCCCTGGTCAAACCTCCTTTACCCTGCCTGATACACGCCTTGAGATTTTAAGCTGGGGCTGAGAACTCTCCTGCGGCTTTTGTCCACCTGAGATTCCCCGCTTGGGTTGGCTCTAGCCCCTCCCTCAAAGCTATAAGGAGCCAGGCCAGTTGCTGTCGGTATTGGCTGGTGATAGTTCAAAATGCCCAAAATCCCTCCTTGGCGTGATTTTTTGAAAAAGCAAGTCGAGGAGGCAGATGCCCTGAACCTTATGGTGATTTGAGGGTTTTGAGTCCACTACCGGACGGCCTCCTCCTTGAGATCTCCCCCTTTGTCCTTGGAGCCCTCCTTACCCATGTCTTCTTGCCTCAGTGGGGTACTGGAAGTCTCTCCATTATCTTTTAATTCTATTTTTCCACAAACTTTATGAAGCTACCTCATATACATACATCCGTATATATATATGTGTTGGTGTTGGTCATTGTGATGATGAACTGTGGAGTTGGTTCCAACTCATAGTAACTCTGTACAGGGTTTCCGAGAAGCAGAAAGCCTCATCTTTCTCCTGAAGAAAAACTGATAGTTTTGAACTGCTGACCCTGAGGTTAGCAGCCCAATTCATAACCACATGCTACCAGAGCTCCATGTATATATCACATATGCCATTTGAGTGCATGAGTAAACAGAGGAAAGGCACCACAGATTATCACATGCTGTAATTTTTTTCTGCCTCTGGCTCTCACATTTAGTCTTTAACTTCTTATTAATGGCCTTTAGTTTCTCATTATCCTTTTGCAGGTGTCAATATTGCTTAGCAGTAACTGGATACGCCACTGTTTTGCACACACTGTTCCCTCTGTATTTTTTAAATATTTGTCTCTTTTACACCTGCCACAGCATTTCCTTCCACTGAAACATTTTCTCCAGCTAACTTTGTTGAAATCTTTATCAATTGGGCTACTGCTGCATGCAAGGGACCATCTGTGCTCCACACATCATTCAGGATGGCTAATGGGGGCCTCAGCCCCAGAAGATAATTGTACTGTCTTTTCCCTGGACTGCTTTAGTACCACTGTGTTAATTCGGGTTCTCTGAGAAGCTGATGCAATATGAGTTTGCTAAATGTACAAGAGATTTATGGGGACATGGCTGTGAGGGAAAATGGAAAAGGAACCAGAGAAGGCTGGGAGAGCTGTCGGGAGAGCTGTCAGAGCATAATATAAGCCCCTATGGAGGAGAGTGAGAAGGAAGAAAAGATGGAGTAGGAAAAATCTCAGACTTAGGAAGTTTCAATAACACTGACGAATTTGTAAGTTAAAGTTGTCCATCAGAGGAGTCCTGCATCTCCCAAGAATGGGCTTGCCTTGTTCAAATTGTCAGCTCTGTACATGGTCATTGATTTTAGGGCTTAGAACCTGGAGTCTATGGTCTGAAACCCTCCCGCAGTCAGAGATCTGAGAGATATGGTTTCTTGGCAGCCACAGACGGCCTTTAAGTACTCTTGGGTGTTTTTTTGTTTTTTTTTTTAATTTTTTAATTTTTTTAACTATCATATAGTTTTCTGAAAACCAAAAAGCAACATAACATAAGCTTATAAATAGGAATATAAACAGAAGAAAATGTTCAGAGTAATTCTACATAGCAAGGCTTGGTTTGGGATGAGGCTTGGTTTGAGACAAGCCTTGGTTTGGGAAAAGGTAGAAGTTGCATTTTATCATATCCCCTTTATCATAACCTATTTAAGGAGTCCTGGTGGTGCTGTAGGATAAGGACTGGAATGCTAATCACTAAGTCAGTCGTTCAAACCCACAGTTGCTCCACACAAGTAAGAGGTGGCTTTCTGCTCCTGTAAAGATTTACAGCCTCAGAAACCCTATACAGGGTCGCTAGAGTCAGAATTAAATAAATGGAAGTGAGTTGGGGGGTTAGCACTAGTTGGTCTTCTAACCATATGCATTTATTACTTTGAAAATTCTCTTAATTAATAATAGGCACAGAAATAGAAGTCAGGAAAAATGATACGAGTTTAATTGTGAAAATAATGTCACTAACATTTATTGAATGCCTTATTTTTGCTAAATCTCAAAATATTTCTAAGAAGTAGGAAATTTGTTTCCATTTTACAGATAATGAAACTCAGACAGGTTAAGGATTTTGTCAAAGACCATCTAGCTAGTAAGTGGAAAAGCCAGGATTTGAACTCAGGCCTAGGCCTGCACTGTTTCTACTAGGAAAGGGGAAGAGGCCAGGGTAACCTATGAGGAGTGAGCCATCTCCTGATCCTTGGCCTGTAGGCCAGCCTAAACAATGCGTTGGCCTGAGGGAGTTCCCAAAGAGCTGAAGGGGCCAATGTTAGTCATTGTTTATCTAAATTATACATATTTAGCTTTTAAAAATCTTTTCTGAGAACTCATTTCTCTATTCCCTTAATCATCTTTGAATATCTTTTTACAATAAAAATCATGAAGTTAAAATGTCTGTGGCTGAGTACCGGGGTCAGTCTGGGGAAGAATTGGAGGCTGGATGAAGTCAGCAACCTCTTTTCTTCAGAGGTGGACAGGGCGAATACTTCCAGCCAAGGGTAGACTTCCAGCCGGGGACCCCTCCCACAGGACCAGCTGGCGACTCTCTCTGTTTATCTTTGGGCCTGAAAAGGACTCTTTGCAGACAAGAATAGTCTTTCTTGATAAACATACCAGTGTTCTGTCTCAGTTCGGTAGGGATGGTCCCTGGACATGTGATACAAGAACTAATAATATTTCTGTTTCTATGGTGCCGTCTTCTGGGTTAACTTGCACAGAGGGACCAGTGTCCACAAACAATCTTTGGCCCTGGCACCAGTGAGATCTCAATGTACTATGATCATGCCATGAATGGCCAGGACAGGCCAGGCACATGCCTGTTCACTGGGCAGTGCAGCAGAGGAAGTGTAAGGAGCAGTACAAGCAGTCCTGGGTTATGAATGTCTGACTTAGGGACAACTCCTACTTGCCCTTTAATGATATGTAGATTTGCCCTCACCTTTTGAAACCTTTGAACAACCTCTTGCTGTTGAAGTGCCATTGAGTTGGTTTCAACTCAAAGCAACCCACCCTGCATAAGGTTTCTGAGGATCAGCTGCTGGGTTTGAATTGTCGACCTTGAGGTTACCAGCCCAGTGCTGATCCTACAGTGCCACAATAGGACTACAACAAGTTATTCAACACACTCACCTTCACTTGCTTCGTGTGTAATTTTTAAAAACATTCAAAACGTTTTGAGCCTGTTCCTGAACTAAACTAAGGCTAAATAAGAACTGTATGCATTTGTCCTAACTCACCCACAAATTCTACTTCTAGGTTTAAAGACAGTTAGGAATTGATCTCATTTATAACTAGAGAATGCCTGTATGTGTGTGCTGGGTAAATTTGCAAGTGTTTGACAGAGACCATCCCTGGTCAGCTCAGCTCTGCTATTTGCTGGGTGGTTGATTCTGAGCAAGTTCCCTAATTTCTCTGGGCTTTGGTTTCCTCATCTGTGTTAACAGCATCTACTTCATAGGGTTCTTGAGATAAACGTATTAAGTACTTAGCAGAGTGCCTGCCAAGCTCTCAATACATGTTAGATGTTCCTGTTAAGAATCTATTCTGCCCGATTGTATTCTTATAGAATGGACTTAAGTTTACTATTGTTGTTAAGTGCCTTTGAGTCAGTTCTGACTCATAGCAGTCCTATATAGTGTTTCTGAGGAGTAGCTGGTAGGTTTGAAACACCGACCTTTCAGTCCAGTGCTTAGCCTATAGTGCCACGCTACATTTTACATTTAAAGATAAGAGTTTGTAATCTGTATGTAGTAATAGTTACTAATTTTTTCCTTTATGTTTTCTCCCTTGGCTTTTATGCTGCTTCTCCCATTTGATAGAATAAATACATACTTATATTTTCTTAGAATATTGAGGGATTCTTTTTGAAGAATATTGAAGAATGCAAAAAGCATCAAAAGAAGATGGAAGGAATACACAGAGTCACTGTATCAAAAAAAAATGGTCAATGTTCAACCATCTCAAGAGGTAGCATATGATCAAAAGCCAATGACACTGAAGGAAGAAGTCCAAGGTGCATTGAAGGCATCGGCAAAGAACAAGGATCCAGGAATAGATGGACTACAAATGGAAATCTTTCAACAAAGTGATGCAGCACTGGAGGCACTCACTCATCTCTGCCAAGAAATTTGGAAGACAACTACCTGGCCAACTGACTGGAAGAGATCTGTATATGTTCCTATTTCAATAAGAGGTGACCCAATGAAATGCAGAAATCATCAGACAATATCATAATATTGCATGCAAGAAAAATTTTGCTGAAGATAATTAATTAAAAAACAACTGCAACCATACATTGACAGAGAATTCGCAGATGTTCAAGTTGCATTCAGAAGAGGATCTGGAACGAGGGATATCATTGCTGACATCAGATGGATCTTGGCTGAAAACCGAGAATATCAGAAAGATGTATACCTGTGCTTTATTGACTACACAGGGCTTTCAATTGTGTGGATCATGACAAGTTATGGACAACATTGCGAAGAATGAGTATTCCAGAACACTTAATTGTGCTCATGAAGAAACTGTACATAGACCAAGAGGTAGTTGTTGGAACAGAACAAGGGACCACTGAATGGTTTAAAATTAGGGAAGGTGTGCGACAAGGTTGTATTCTTTCACCATACTTATTCAATCTATATGCTGAGCAAATAATCCAAGAAGCTGGATTATATGAAGAAAAACGTGGCATTAGGATTGGAGGAAGACTCACTAATAACACTGTGATATGCAGATGATATAACCTTGCTTGCTGAAAGTGAAGAGGCCTTAAATACTCACTGATGAAGATTAAAGACCACAGCCTTTGGTATGGGTTGCACCTCAATGTAAAGAAAACAAAATCCTCACAACTGGACCAATGAACAATATCCATATAAATGGAGAAAAGACTGAAGTTCTCAAAGACTTCATTTTGCTCAGGTCAGCAGCAGTAAAGAAATCAAACAGTGTATTGCATTAGGCAAATCTGCTGCACAAGACCTCTTTAATGTGTTGAAGAGCACAGATGTCAGTTTGAGGACCAAGGTGCACCTGACCCAAGCACTAGCATTTTTAGCAGTCTCATATGCATATGAAAGTTGGACAGTGAGTAAGGAAGACCATAGAAGAATTGATGCATTTGAGTTATGGTGTTGGAGGAGAATATTGAAAATACCACGGGCTACCAAAAGAACACACCAATCTGTGTTGGAAGAAGTATAGCCAGAGTGCTCCTTGGAAGCCAGGATGGCCTAGCTTCATTGCTCATACTTTGGATATATTGTCAGGAGGGACCAGTACCTGGAGAAGGATATCATGTTTGGTAAAGTGGAGGATCAGAGCAAAAGAGGAAGAGCTCCAATGAAATGGATTCACTCAGTGGCAGCAGCAATGGGCTCAAATGTAGCAACGTGGCCCAGGACCGGGCAGTGTTTCGTTCTGTTGTGCATAGGGTCGCTATGAGTTGGTACCAACTTGATGGCACCTATCAACAACAACAATATTTTTTAGAGATGTTTTATGGTTTCCTTTTTTTTATGTTTATCTACATAATCCATTTAGAGTTCATTTCACAACATGGTATAAGGTTAGAAGGTAATTAATTTTTTTTTAATAAATAATTTCCCCCAAATCTTGTATTGGTTTGAGAAAACATTTTTATCTGATATTGATTCTTATATATATTTGGGGCTGTTGTTGTTGTTATTGTTAAGTGCTGCAGAGTCAGTTCTGACTCATAGCAACTCTGTGCAGAGTTTCCAAGGAGCAGTTGGTGGGTTTGAGCTGCCAACCTTGTGGTTCGAATTCCAGTGCTTATCCTACAGCACCACACGAGGAGTCCATATTTAGGCCTACACAGTGCACATTTTGAAATAGCTTTAATTCCTAACATTTTTCAATTATTTAAAGTTAATTGTTTTCCACATTAGTGACCTTCTGTTTACTATTTTGCATTTAAAACACTGCTCAAACTCTTATGGGCTCTAGAATAGAGTCTTGCATGTTTCTAGTGAACGAGAAATACAGTTCAACTTTCTGGACAGCAATTGTTTTGAAAGTATTTATCCCTAAAGTATTAATTCCACTCCTGGTAATTTTTACTAGAGGAAAATAAGAGATTCAAACAAATATTTTTTTTTGTATAAAGCATTTGTTATTTTTCATTAAATCAAATAGTTGGAAAACATATTTTGGAAGGGTATGGCTATATAAAAGGAGCTCTGGTAGCATAGTGGTTACTAATCGGGCTGCAAACTGCAAGGTCATCAGTTCTAAACTACCAGCTGTTCCACAGAAGAAAGATGAGGCGTTCTGCTTCCATAAAGATTTACAGCCTTGGAAACCCTGTACAGGGTTGCTATGAGTCAGAACCGACTCCATGGCACACAGCCAACCAGCCATGGCTATATAAATTATATTGCACTTATAGAATGAATATGGTGGTTCTAGTTTTGTGCTGCCAAGTTGGTTGTGACTAATAGAGAGTCTGTATAGGGTTTCTGAGGGTGTAGATCTTTATGGGAGCAGACAGTCTAATCTTTCTCCCATGGAGTGACTGGTAGATTTGAAAAGCTGACCTCATGCTCAGCAGCCCAGTTAGTAATCCACTATGCTACCAGGGCTCCTTTAGGATTTATATGCAATTATTAAAACTTTTTAAAAGAATAACATAGGAGATGCATTTTTATGCTAAATAAAAGCACAGTATATAAAACTTTATATGTCATATTATCTCAATTATGTTTAGAAAATTAGCTTTAGTCACAATGGTCTCCTTTCATTTCCTTAAACAAGCTCTTTTCAGCCTCTGGGCCTTTGTATAGCTTGCTTCCTTTACCTGGAAAGAATTTGCACCTGTTTTTATAAGGCTGGCCCTTTTTCATTCTTCAGGTTTCATTCTTCAGATACTTAAAAGTATCATTTGATATTTTTGATAGGCTTTTCCTAACTACACTATCAAAATAGATCCAGACTCCCTCCCACACTAGTCTCAACATTGAAGCATCTAATATTCCTTTGCATGTGGCTGAATTCTTCCTCTGCATGTGAAGGTTTTCTCCTGGAGGTTTCAGATCATATTGTTCTCAATGTTCTCTCCAGAATGCCCATTCCTGTGATCTGAAAGCAATAAATATGGACTGAATGTTGCTGATTATAGTACCTGAATGACTTTTCCACATCCTAAAGATGTTAACCATTTGCCATCTAGTCAATTCCAAACTCATGGTGACCCCAGCAGTTCCATAGAAGAAAAATCTGGTGATTGATTTTCATAAAATCAGTGTTACTGTGTTTTATAAAGTGAATTTTAACTCATACTGATCCTAGATGACAGGATAGTGTCACCCATAGGGTTTCCGAGTCTATAACCTTTATGGGAGCAGATCACCTGGTCTTTTCTCCCTTGGAGCTGCTGGTGAGTTTGAATCACTGACCTTTTGGTTAGTAACTGAGTCCTTAACAACTGTGCCTCCAGGACTCTTTTCTGCAAGATTGTAACCATTACAGGGATTGAGGTATAGTCTGAAGAGGGGTAATAATAATACTAAGATGCTTGCCTGTCTTATGAATATTGGTTTCTCTTGCCTACTATTATAAAATAGATACTTGAGTGGGATAGAAAGGAATGTCAGGAAACATGATTACAAAAAGCTTATAAGCCTGTCTTCTACCTATAACTGATTGGAGTACCTAAAAGGGGTTCTAGAACTTGCCCAGTGAAATTGACCTCTTGCGGACCCTTCGCAGTGTACAGGACCTTAGGTGGAATCCTGAGCCCCATCCAGAACTTTCTGAGGTGAGACATTCCCACCAAAAAGGACAAGCAGATCAGACTGGAACAGCTATAGCAACAGAAGATTCATCTTCAAAGAAAGGTCATCAGGAAAATCCCAAAACAAAAGTGGCAGTATGATTGGCTACTACAAGAATAAACAAATTGTTCCCCAGGAAGACATCAAGGCAAGCAATCAAGTTCCTTCAAGACAAAGCCCCCTCTAAGACTGAAACTCAAGGGAACACGTGAGCAGGCATATAAGCTTGCTGGAGACCACGTTGGTCTACTGGTAAGTGGAAGAAGGGGGAAGGCAGCAATGAAGATATGGACTGAATTCAACCACATTCCATAGACTCCCATTGACCTGGAGATGAGAGAGAGAAGAGGAAGGGTTGGTTGGTCCAAAGTGTGGTGAGACCTGGGGACACCTGAGCCCATGGACAAGGACATAGCCACAGAGGGTTAGGGCTCAGAATGAAGCATCCAGAAGATATGAAGTGAGGGGAGATGCACAAGAGCACCCAAACTTGCAGATAGTACCCATTTGACCTAGCCTCGATGGCTTGACAATAAGAACTCAACTTGTTGTTATGTGCCATAGAGTCGATTCTGACTCATAGCGACCCTGTACAGGGTTTCTGAGGCTGTAAATCTTTACGGGAGCAGAATGCCTCATCTTTCTCCTGTGGAACAGCTGGTAGTTTCGAACTGCTGACCGTGAAGTTCATAGCCCAATTCATAATCACTACGCTACCAGACCTCCCTAAGAACTTGACTAGAGGAAGATAAAAAAAGATTAAACAAACAAACAAACAAACAAACCCCACAATTTTTGATAAAGGAAATGAGGGTCAATTGCTACAATTTGATGAACTTGACCTATACTCACGGATGTTAGCTCAAAATACCAACAGAGAAGGAGTCTTCACATCAAGTATCAATGTTATCCCCTCTGTATACAGGGTAGATAGGGACAGGCAACTTAGACAAGGGCTACCTAAAATGAGGGGGCAATACAGGCACGAAGTGACTGGCTTACAAGTTTTTAGGAAGGAGTATAGTTTAAGAATGTGCGGGTGAAGATAGAGTCCCTACTGAATAGTTTTCATCTTGTCTAGATGGGTCTGGTGAAAGCAGATGGGGATAAGATTCTTTTGATTCAATAGTGAGTAATAGTTATCATGACTAATTGCGACTGTCACAATTGTAAAGGTAGAAGTTTTGTAACAAAAACGGGGAAGTAGTTAATCTTACAGTCCAGAAACAGAGGACCCTACAACCATCAAGGGAGAAAAGCACAAGTGGAACATGGGACCCTATCCAGAGAAGCAGCGACATCAGAGATGGAGGCAAAGATGAGGACATGGAGAGAGGGAGCAGCTGAGGACTCTAGATTCATGGAAAGAGAGGAACTGAGATCTGGTGGCCAGGAGGCAAGTTTGCAGAAAGTGCCCTTTGGTGGTGTAAATTATTATGCCTGAGTATTTAAAAAAAAAAGAGCTAAAATGAATAGAGAGAAATACTTACGGTAAAAATGGAGGGGATTATAATCATTGTAATGAAACAAAATATATGATTTGTTGAATGTAAAACTGATTATTTTACCTGTAAATTTTCATTCAATTCACAATAAAAACTTGAAAGAAGAAGAAAAAAAGTGAATTGAGTTAAACACGGTTAACTGATAATATGTGGAGGGCGTTCCAATCATAAGGAAACAAAGCACAGGATTTGTTCAATGTAAAATTGATGATCTGCTCTGTACTTCACTCAATTTACAATAAAGACTTGAAAGAAGAAGAAGAAGAAAAAAAGATTGTAATCATTGAAAACCCTATGGAGCACAGTTCTACTCGGACATACATGGATTACCATGAGTCAGAACTGGCTTGACAGCAGTGGGTTTGCTTTTTGCTAAAGACTGTAAATCACCTGATATGCCCTTGAATTCAAACATTATGATGTGTAGACATTGTTGCCAGGAAAAACTGTTCAGAGGAATAAGTAAATTGAAACCATGACCTGTTTCCGGAAGGTGTGGGTAAATAGCCTGGCCTCCTATCCCACCTGTGTTCCTCTAAATCCGCTTCAGAAAGTAGGTTAGTGTCTGGAGACGGTGAAGTCAGACTGCGAATCAGAGCCAAATGAAACTTCTAGGTTGCTGGGGCCCTGGATAATTGGAGCCAGGTGCAACTGGTATAATCAAGTCTCCTTTACTTACGATTATAAACAGCATGTGCCCTTCACTTGTTAGAGTTCTCTGGGCCTCAAATCTGACAGGACTCTTCAGTTCTTCTCTTCAAGTTAAGTGCCTGTCATCTCCCTGTTGATTCCCACAAGCCTTGATCCAAAGCTTTCGTTCTTCTCCCTGTTGAGAGGGTAGAGCTCCAATTCCATTCCCCAACCCCACAATCGAACAAATGAATCTCTAATCCACGAAGCCCAGAATCAAAGGTTCATTTTTATGTATTTATTTGTATTGTTGCAAATACAAATAAAGACCTGGTGTGGCGCTGTGGGTTAATGCGCTGGACTGCAAAAACTGTTTGAACCTCAAGGTCAGCAGTTCAAGCTCACCAACTGCGCCTTGGAAACAGTATTCAGAGTTGCTATGAATCGGAACTCAATGGCACTTAACAATTGTTGTATATGTACATGTAATAAATCGTTTGTCATTTCAACATTCTTTGTGTGGACAATTCAGTGACGTGAATTATGCTGATTCTGTTGTTCAACCCTAACCATGATCTATTTCTAAGTTTTCTCATCATCTTTAATAGAACCTCAGTGTCTCCTAAGTAGTGAGTCCCTCAAAATCAAAGTCTCCTGAAGGGGAATGCTGAAAGGGCAAAGAGATGGAGTCCAAGCTCTCTTCACAGATGGGTTTCCCCCTATTATCATCATAAGACCACAGTGATCACACTCCTGGCAAACCTGTCTACCTCTGACACAGTGATTGGCAAGCTCTTAACACAATACCTGGCTTACTGTTTGTTGTTGTTGTAGTTAGATGCCATCAAGTCGTTTCCAACCCCTAGCGACCCTATGTACAACAGAATGAAACACCACCTGGTCCTTCACCATCTTCACAATTGCTGTTACTCTTCAGCCCATTGTTGCTGCCACAATGCTAATCCATCTCTTTGGGAGTCTTCCTCTTTTTCAACATCCTTCCAGTTTACCAAGCATGATGTCCTTCTCCAGGGGCTGGTCCCTCCTGATAATATGTCCAAAGTATAAGAGATGAAGTCTGGTAATTTTTTCTTTTAAGAAGCATCTGGTTGTAATTCATCCAACATGAATTTGCTTGTCCTTCTGACAGTCCATATGGTACCGTTAGCAAAGATGTCAGTTTGAGCACTGAACTGAGCCTGACTCAAGCCATTGTATTTTCAGTAGCCTCATATGCACGTAAAAGTTGGATAGTGGATAAAGAAGAATAATAGATTATTTTTATTGTAGGGCTTACTGTAGTTCATAAAATGATGTAATTCGTGAAAAAATCACAAGGACTCTCACCACAGCCCATGTGTGACCACCAGAAATTAAAACACTTGTAGTTTTTGTTTGTTTGGTTGGTTTTTGATGCTTACCGTGAAATGTATATACCAGTTCCTTTCCACGCAGAATATAGCAACATATCTAGGTGCTTGCTGTTTCTCTTTCTAATCAACAGTTTGGGGTAACACTTGAGAATTCACACATCCTCCTTGGTAAGCCATCTTTCTGACCTATAGACAAGCCACGCAGGGAGTGTGCTTGGAGGAGAATGCAATGCCTGTTGTCTTTCCCATCACCAGCAAGTTCAAGTTAGGTCCACACTAAACTAACTTGTACCAACAGAAAGCTATTAGGATCTGCCAGTGCAAGGAGAGGAAGGCGCGGGAGGAAAGGAAGATGAGGAGAGACTCAATGTCCTATGCCGGAGTATAGTAGCTTCTAGTTGAGAAAACACAATGGACACATTCTGATGAATGATGGAAGAGAACAACCCCAAATTGTCTGCCTTAGGATGCCATGTCCAGCAGAAGCCTTCCCCCAAGTCCCCCAGTCACAAGGGCATTCTTCTTCACAAACAATACCACCTCCTCAGCTTTGCTTTTGACTTCATTAGGTATTTGGTTACTCTTAGTGATTTTTAGCTGTTCCTTGACTTTCTTCATATCCTTCTTTACTTGCTGCCAGTCAACCTTGATGTAGCCAGTATGGTTGGCAAGCTGAAGGAGGAAAAATCCACCTCCCACTGTTTTCTCTGCCAACTTCCCAACCTTGTGGAATATGAAGCCTGCGCACCATCCAGTGACACCTCCCATGAGCAGCTTGGGGACCACGCTATACTTTTCAGCAGAGGGCCCAGATTCTTGCCCAAAAAGCTTGCTCCACTATGGCTACTTCTTAGCAAACTTTGCAAGGTCCAGCAACTCAAAGTTTACTGGATGCAACCATTTTGATGAGCACATCTCATGAGGTTGTCCGTAGTGTCTCGGTGAAGTGAGACGTGGACAGACAGTTCGTCATTGCCAGCAGCTGGCTTCTGACACATGGAGCAGATGTTTTCATCCCCTCAGCTGCAGCAAAAGCAAAACACTTAGAGTTTTGACAATTCTTACAAACTTCAAGACCCAAAAAATGTCAATCTTTCATGTTCTTGAGGACCACATTTAAATTTCATGTTTGGGGACTAATCTGTGGGAACTAAAGATTGAGTTGAGTCAATTGCTCAGCACCCTTGTTTCAAAATAATTGGGTGTTTTCTTATATCAGATGCACAGTAGCTCTCATTAGGAGACAGAAAGGATTCTAGAACATTTTCACTTATAACCTACTGTAATTTGTAGGGGGAATCACATACTATGCTGTTGTTAAGTTTCAATTCATAGCAACCCTGTATAGGGTTTCCAAGGAGCAGATGGTGGGTTTGAACTGCCAACCTTTCTGTTCAAACAGACCTTGAGGTCTGGTGCTTTATCCTGCAATACCACACCAGGACTCCACGTGCTATGTTGTTAAATGCCATCGTGTTTGTTCCTACCCATAGCGACCCTGTATAAGGTTTCTGAGAAGTGGCTGGTGAGCTTGAACCACCGACCTTGTGGTTCACACCAATTTTGCAGTCCAGTGCATTAACTCACAGCAACACATGCTATAGAGGTCTGTAAAAGTTGGAGATCTGTTGGAAACACACCCCTCTTGATTTTTATGGGTCTAAAGTCCCTGGTGGAATAAATGGTTTGTACTCCACTACTAATCTAAAGGTTGGCAATTCGAACACACCCCATGGCACCGTGAAAGAAAGGTCTGACAATCTGCTTCTGAACAGTCAAAGCCATGAAAACTCTATGGACCACAGTTCCATTCTGACACATGTGGGGTTGCTGTGAGTCAGAATCGACTCCATGACAACTGGCTTTGTTTTTCATTTCTTAGTTACAGTCTTTGTTTTCTAGCTCTTACCAAGATAAAAAATAAATTCCCTGTCCTCAGGCAGATAGGCTTTTATTTAGGGTCTTTAAACTGTCAGAAAATTAAAACAAGTTCACAAGAGCCAAAATACGACCTTGAACACATCCCACCTGAATTTAGAGATCATCTCAAGAACAGATTTGATGCATTAGATATTAAAGACCAAAGACTATTACATACTAAAGGCTAAAGATCAAAGGAGTTTTGGGATGACATCAATAACATCATCTAGGAACAAAGCAAAAGGTTATTAAGAAGACAGAAAGAAGATGGAAATGACCAAAACATTTGTCAGAAGAGAATCTGAAACTTGCTCTCCATCATA
Organism: Chrysochloris asiatica; assembly: GCF_000296735.1. Lineage (NCBI taxonomy): Eukaryota > Metazoa > Chordata > Mammalia > Afrosoricida > Chrysochloridae > Chrysochloris > Chrysochloris asiatica. Next base: position 13,434,960 of record NW_006408579.1, read on the forward strand.
GAGATGCTAAAGCAAATAGAAGAAATTAGGAGGTAAAAGAGCTGAATAGAAAATTTCAAAGGGCAGCTCAAGAAGACAAAGGTCAAATATTATAATGAAATGTGCAAAGACCTGGAGTTAGAAGACCAAAAGGGAAGAACATACTCAGAATTTCTCAAGCTGAAAAATTAGAACAAATCCAAGCTTCACTTTGCAATATTGCAAAGTGGGCAGAAAAATAAAAAATAAAAAAAAAATGGAGTCCTGGTGTGGTGCTATGGGTTAATGCACTGGACTACAAAGTCAATTTAAACCACAAGGTCAGTATTTCAAGCTTACCAGTTGCTCCTCGGAAACTCTATACAGGGTCGGTCACTATGGGTCAGAACCAACTCGATGACACTTAACAACTACAATAACAACATGGACAAAATATTAAATGATGCAGAAAGCATCAAAAGAAGATAGAAAGAATATACAGAATCATAGTACCAAAAAGAAATGGTGGATGCAATGTTCAACCATTTCAAGAGGTAGCATATGATCAAGAGCCAATGATACTGAAGTCCAAAGAACAAGGCTAAAGAACAATTCTACAAGGGAATATATGGAATACAAATTGAAATCTTTCAACAAACTGATGGAAAACAGCTACTTGATCATCTGATTGGAAGAGATCCATATTTATGCCCATTCTAAAGTGAGGTGACCCAATGGAACACGGAAATCATCAGACAATACCATTAATATCACATGCAAGTAAAATTTTGTTAAAGGTAATTAAAAACAGCACAACAATACACGGAGAACAGCCAAAGATTCAAGATGGATTCACAAGAGGATATGGAATGAGGGATGGCATTGCTGATGTGGATCTTGGCTGAAAGGAAGATGTCTACCTGTGCTTTATTGACTATGCAAAGACTTTCAATTGTATGGACCAGGACAAGCTATGAAGAACATTGAAGAGAATGAGTATTCCAGACCACTTAATTGTGCTCATGAGGACCGAAAGTTAGTTGTTCAAACAGAACAAGGGAACACTGAATAGTTTTAAATTAGGAAAGATGTATGCCAGGTTGTATTCTTTCACCATACTTACTCATTCTCGATGCTAGCAAATAATCTAAGAAGCTGAATTATATGAAGAAAAGCATAGCATCAGGATTGGAAGAAGACTCATTAACAACCTGCGATATGCAGATGACACAACCTTACTTACTGAAAGTGAAGAGGATTTAAAGTAAAAAAAGAGGACTTACTGATGAGAATCAGACCACAGCTTTTGGTATGGTTTGCACCTCAATGTAAAGAAAACAAAAATCCTCACCACTGCACCAATAAATAACATCCATCCATATAAATGGAGAGAAGATTGAAGTTGACAAATACTTCATTTTGCTTGATCAATCATCAACACTCTTGGATGCAGCAATCAAGAAATCAAGTGACTTGTATTAGATCTTGCAGCACGAGATCTCTTTAAAGTGTTCAAGAGCAAAAATATGTGTTTGAGGACTGAGGTACGCCTGACCAAAGCTATGATATTTTTGAAAGCCTCAGATATATGTGAAAGTTGGACAATGAATAAGGAAGAGCATAGATGAATTGATGCATTTGGTGTTGGAGAAGAATATTAAAAGTACCATGGAGTGCCAGAAGAACAAACAAATCTGTGTTGGAGGAAGCCAGAATGTTCCTTAGAAGACAGGATGGCAGGACTTCATCTCTCATACTTTGGACGTGTCAGGAGGGACCAGTTCTTAGAAAGGGACACCATGCTTGCTTGGTAAAGTGGAAGGCCAGAGTAAAAAAGGAAAATCCCCAATGAGATGGATTGGCACAGTGGCAGCAGAAAATGGGCTCAAGCATAGCATGGACTGTGAGGTTGGTGCAGGACGGGGCAATGCTTAGTTCTGCTGTATGTAAGGTCACTATGAATCGGTACAGAATCAATAGCACCTAGCACCTATCAATTAAGCTGTCAGAGGGTCAGTAAGAGCGATTAGAAGAGTGTCCATTTTACAGATGTTAGTCACAAAGATAGGCAAACCTGGGACATTTCCTTATAACTGTGTCCACTGAATCATCTTCTCTACCCCAAAGGGAAGGAGTTCCTGTTGCAGTCTGTTCAGGGGTCACTTGTAGGCACTCCAGAGCAGGCCTTCAAGAACTGGACCCCAGCTTTCCCCTCTCCACACACCCATGTGGGGGTGGCTGCCAAGGGGCCTCCTCCCCTGTGGAGAGTTAATTGGAAATGTTACACTTCAAGAGGAAAAACAAGAGTAATGGAAAAGGCATCTGTGTGTGACCAAAGCTTTAACTGAAAACAGGTTTTCTCTGCTCCCAGTCTGGGAAACCAGGGAGGAGAAGCAGCCAGGGAGAGAACAAGCGTGGCTGCTCATGTGGGGATGGAATGGTGTCCTGTGTTGGGTGGGGGAGGTGAGGTTGGCATGAGGAATTAAGCAAGACTGTGGTGGATGGTTAAGTAGAGTGGGGGGTTTCAAGACTTCCCTTTCTACTTTCTTTTGGAATGGGGTAGGATGGGAGAAGAGTGATGGAGGTAGAATATCTTTTGAGGGTAACTAGAGATGTATCTGGTGTCCTCTGAGAGCAATTTGGGGCTTTTGATTCATTAATTCCTAAGTAATTAAACAAATATATATTCAGTACCACTCTAATTATAGCTGCTCTTTTTTCTAAAGTCATTTCTATCCACATCTGACACTCCTCATGCACCTTCCCCACACCTTTCTTGGCTACTGTTCTCTTAGGCCCTGTCACACTGGCCTTGTTGTCGTTGTTCTTAAGTGCCATTGAGTTTGCCGTCGAGTTGGTTCTGATCCATAGCAACCCTATATAGGGTTTCCAAGGAGCAGCTGGTGATCTGAACCACCAACCTTGTGATTCAAACCAACTCAGCAGCCCAGTGTATTAACCTACAGTGCCACACCAGGACTCCTTAAGCAACCATTTTTTTCTCAAACCAAACTGTAAGTCAGAATATTGGAAATGGAAACTCCTCACTTAGTATGTCTCTGAACCTATTGTTTTCAAAAGCATTAATTCATTCCATACATTTTTACTGAGTCCATTCTAGGCCAGAAGTGTCTGAGCACTGGAAACAAAGATGAAGTTACTTTCCTCTAGACTGGTGGTGGCAATGATTGTGTGCCACCTGAGAGTTTCCAAGGCAACAAATCTCTGTGAGAGCAGAAAGCCTCATTTTTCTTCCATGGAGTGATGGGTAGATTCAAACTGCTGAGCTTGAGGTGAGCAGTTCAACTCATAATCCACTAAACTACCAGCGCTCCTTTTCCTCTAGACTAGAAAGACTAACCAGCAATTGGGACAGAAGGTGGAAAGTGCTTTAACAGAAGGAACCATGAAATTCCAGAAGCAAGGTACACAGTCCAATCTTGAGAGGAATGCAGATGACATTTGAATTGATTATTTTCTTTAAAAAAAAAAAAAAACTTAAAAAATGTTTTTGAAATAATTTTAGATTTAAAGAAAAGTTGCAAAGATAATCCAGAGAGTTACCAAATACCCCTCACCTAGTTTTCCCTAATGTTAACATCTTATGTTACACGGTGGAGTCCTGGTGTGGCACTGTAGAATAAGCACTGAACTGCTAACTGCAAGGTTGGCTGTTCAAACTCACCAGCTGTTCCTATATATACAGGGTCAATATAGTTCTGACTAGAAGGCACTTAACAACAACAACAATGTTACAAGGTACATTTGTTAAAGCTAAGGAGCCAAGATTGGTACATTACTATAACTGAAATCCAGAGTTTATTCAGATTTCAATAGTTTTCCTACTAATGTGTTTTGTTTTACTTTTCTGTTCTGGGACACAATCCAGAATACCATTTTGCATTTAGATACCAACTTTTTTTTTTTTTTTTTCATTGTGGTAAATTGAACTAACTGATTTTTGACTAGTTAGTGGGAGTTGCAGGCAAAAAGCAAAAGAGGAGAACTTGGAGATCAAGGCATGGTTTATTTCTCAGTATAACTTCTTTTGAGTTGGAGAAGCATTAGTTTGGTCAGATATAAAATGTGCCCAGGAACACCTACTCCATTATACAATAATATAAACTGCAAAGAGCTACATGTATGTATAAGTAGCTTTCTGTTTGCTCAATTCCCGTGGCCTTCGTCTACTTGCTCTCTTCACCACCCACCTGAGTGACCACTCTGTAAACCTCCAGCATCAGCTGCTCAGCCTTGAAAATCCCAGCCATGACAGTCCCCTCTGTGCCTTAAACACTCACTGTCCATCCCACTTCTCTCTCATACCAACGGAGAACTGTTTCTACATTCTTTCCTTTCTCCTACTCTCTTAATCCATCTAACCCTTCAAACCTTATTTATCTTCCTTTCCTTATGAGGCCCCATGGCTAGTCAGTAAAACATTCCCTCTACTTCCTCTTCCACCTCCTTGTTTTCATTATGTGCATCCCTAAGCCCTATATAAAGGAGCTCTGGTAGCGTACTGGTTACGAATCGGGCTGCAAACCACAAGGTCAGCAGTTTGAAACTACCAGCTGCTCTGCAGGAGAAAGAGGAAGCTTTATGCTCCCATAAAGATTTACAGCCTTGGAAACCCTGTTCAGGGTTGCTATGGGTCGGAACTGACTCGACGGCACTTAACAACAACCCCTATATAACTGCACTGTCTTTGCTTCAGATTCCTGTTCCGTCATTTGAGTATCCTGGAGAAAGCCCAAGGACCCCTGGTGGCACAGTGATTAAAGTACTTGATTGTTAACCAAAAGGTCAGTGGTTCAAATCAACCAGCCATTTTGGGGTAGAAAGATAAAGCAGTCTGCTTCTGTAAGATTTATGGCCTTGGAAACCTTGTGGGGCAGTTCTACTCTGTCCTTTATGGTTGATATGAGTTGGAATCAACTTAAGAGCAGTGGGGTTGGATTTTGGAGAAAACCCAGGATGCTTTTCAGACAGTAGCCCCTGCTACTTATTAGTTGTCACTGTGGATAACTGTGCTGTACTTCAAAGTCAGTTTGAGCTGCAAAGTCTGCAATACAAGCTCACCAGCCACTCCTCAGAAATCCTATACAAGGTCGCTATAGGTTGGAACTGACTCGATGGCACTTAACAACAGCATTGAAATAAGTTATGCATATAGTAGTCCTGGAATGGTGGGGGTCCTGGTGTGATGTTGTAGAATAAAGCACTGGGCCACAAAATCAGTTTGAACCATAAGATCAGTGGTTCAAACTCACCAGCCCTTGGCGACCCTATATAGGGCCACTGTGAGTCAGAACCGACTCAACAGCACTTAACACCACAATAGACATCATCCCTTTGAGATATTGCAGGTTGGGTTCCAAACCACTGCAATAAAGCAACTGTCACAATAAAACAAGTCACACAAAATTTTTGTTGTTGTTGTTTCCCAGTGCATGTAAAAAGTTATGTTCTCATAGAAATACCTTATGATCCAGCAATTCCTCTACTTGGTATTTACCCACAAGAAATACAAGCCATAACTCGAAAAGATATATGCACATCAATGTTCATAGCAGCACTGTTTACAATAGCAAAAATGGAGACAGCCAAAGTGCCCATCAACAGAAGAATGAAGAAACAAACTGTGATACATACACACAATAGACTATTATGCTACCTTGAAGAATAACAAGGAAGCTGCAAGCCACTGCATAACATGGATGAA
>NW_006408579.1:13448226-13449026 GCF_000296735.1 Chrysochloris asiatica
CCTCTTTTGAGATACTGCATCCATAGGTGTAGGTCAAGTTCATCAAATGGTATCAGATTACTCTTTTTTTTCCTCTTCTTTCTTCTTCTAGCTCAACTCTATTTTTGTTTTACAGTTTTGTTGGACAAACATCTATGATTTTAATACTGAACATACTGAAGATGCTTGTAATATCTTTGTTGCATTGATACAACTACTGTGAAAAGCAATCTAATATTATCTTGTACAATTGAACAATATTGTATGTTTCTGCTGCTGCTGTTGTTGGTAGATACCATCCAGTCTATTCTGACCCATGGTGACGCTATGTGATAGAGTAGAACTGTCCCATAAAATGGTCTTGGTTATAATCTGTACAGAAGCAAATTACTAGGTCTTTCTCCTGTGGATCCACTGGTTTCAACAGCCAACCTTTTGGTTAGCAGCTGAGCACTTAACTATTGTATCACCAGGGTTCCTTTGTATGCTGGGTGGCTCAGAAACTTCACTTGTATATGTAACTCTCACACATATACACCAGGAAACACAGGAAAAAATGTTTATAGCTCACTATACAGGATAAGACAGCAAAAGAAAAACTAGAAGTAACCGGCATGCCCAGTGACAAGAGATAAGTAAATTGTGTAAGCTCACAGAATGAAATATTACAGTAGTGAACATGAATGATCTTTAGCCACAAATAGTATGGATGAATTTAATGTTCCAGTATTGTTGTTGTTGTTGTCAGGTGCCATCGAGTCGGAACCGACTCATAGCGACCCCATGCACAGCAGAACGAAACAATGCTCGATCCTGGGCCA
>NW_006408579.1:13449861-13466978 GCF_000296735.1 Chrysochloris asiatica
TTCAAGATCATATTTTGGCTCTCGTAGATTTGTTTTCATTTTCTTCAGCTTTAATTTGAATTTGCATATCAGTAATTGATGGTCTGTTCCACAGTATAACCACTATAAAAATTGTTCCAGTATAACCACTATAAAAATTTCAAAACAAGAATAATTAATTTTGCTATTTAGATAGTATATAAACATAGTAGTGGGAGTGTTGTGGCTTTGTAGGATAAACACTTGACTGTGTACCACAGAGTCTGTGGTTCAAGCCCACCAGCCATTCCACAGGACAATGATGAGGCAGTCTGGTCCTGCAAAGATGTGGAACCTCAGTAACCCTACACAGGGTCATTGTGAGTCAACATGCAGTCAAAGCCACTTATCAACACATGATCATACCAAAAAAAAAGCAAGAGAATGTTGTTAAGTGCTCTTGAGTAAGTTCCGACCTTGCAATTCAAACCAACCTTACAGTCTAGCGCATTAACCCATAGCACCACACCAGGGTCATGTTTCACTTCAGGGCAGATGGATGGGATATGGATAAAGACATGGGTTATTGGTAATAGTTAGTTTTTGTGTTGGGCTACAGGTTCACAGTGTTCATCATAGTTTTGAAGATGTGGTTAGTGGTTAGGTGATGTCAAATTAGTTCTGACTCATAGTGACCTATGTACAACAGAGCAAAACACTGCTTGGTCCTATGCCATATTCACAATCATTCCTAGGCCTGAGCTCATTGTTGCAGCCACTATATCAATCCATCTTACTAGAGGACTTCTTCTTTTTTATTTACCAAACATGATGTCCCTCTCCAGGGATTGGTCCCTCCTGATAACATGTCCTGATACTGAAGGAGGAAGTCCAAGGTGCATTGAAGGAATTCACAAAGAACAAGGCACGAGGAATTGATGGAATAAAAATGGAAATCTTTCAAGAAAGTGAGGCGGCACAGGAGGCACTCACTCATCTCTGCCAAGAAATTTGGAAGACACTTATCTGGTTGACTGATTGGAAGAGATCTGTAATTGTGCCCATTCCAAAGAGAGGTGACCCAATGGAATGCAGAAATCATAGGACAATTTCTTTGATATCCCATGCGAGTAAAATTTTACTAAAGGTAACAGAAACAGCTGCAAGCATACATTGACAGAGAACTTTCAGAGGTTCAAGCCAGATTCAGAAGAGGCTGTGGAATGAGGAATATCATTGCTGATGTCCGATGGATCTTGGCTGAAAGCAGAGAATACCAGAAAGATGTTTACCTGTGCTTTATTGAGTATGCAAAAGCTTTCGATTGTGTGGATCATGACAAGCTATGGACAACATTGCAAAGTATGAGTATTCTGGGACACTTAATTGTGCTCATGAGGAATCTGTACACGGACCAAGAGGCGGTTGTTCGAACGAAACATGGGAACACTGAATGATTTAAAATTAAGACAGTTGTGCAACACGGTTGTATTCTTTTACCATACTTATTCAACCTGTATGCTGAGCAAATAATACGAGAAGCTGGGTTCTATGAAGAAAAACGTGGCATCAGGATTGGAGGAAGACTCATTAACAACCTATGATATGCAGACAATACAACCTTGCTTGCTAAAAGTGAAGAGGACTTAAACATTTACTGAAAATATTGAAAGTGCCATGGGCTGCCAAAAGAACATTTACTGATCCTTCAGTATGGATTACATCTCAATGTAAAGAAAACAAAAGTCCTCACCACTGGACCAATAAACAACATTCTTATCGATGGAGAAAAGATGGAAGTTGTCAAGGACTTCATTCTTCTTGGATTAACTATCAACACTCATGGAAGTAGCAGTCAAAAAATCAAACGACGTATTGCATTAGGCAAATCTGCTGCACAAGACCTTTTTAAAGTATTGAAGAACAAAGATGTCAGCTTGAGGACTAAGGTGCACCTGACCCAAGCCATGGTATTTTCAATAACCTCATATGCATGTGAAAGCTGGATAGTAAATAAGGAAGACTGTAGAAGAATTGATGCATTTGAGTTATGGTGCTCGAGGGGAATACTGAAAGTGCCATGGGCTGCCAGAAGAACCAACAGATCCGTGTTGGAAGAAGTGCAGCCAGAGCGCTCCTTGGAGGCCAAGATGGCCAAACTTCGTCTCTCATACTTCAGACTTATTGTCAGGAGGGACCAGTCGCTGGAGAAGAATATCATGTTTGGTAAGGTGGAGGGTCAGAGAAAAAGGAAGACCCTCAACGAGATGGATTGGCCAAGTGGCAGCATTGATGGACTCAAGTGTGGCAATAGTAGTGAGATTGGCCCAGGATCAGGCAATGTTTCATTCTGCTGTTGTTGTTGTTGTTGTTAAGTGCCATCGAGTCGGTTCCGACCCACAGCAACCCTGTACAGGGTTTTCAAGGGTGTAAATCTTTATGGGAGTAGAAAGCCTCATCTTTCTCCTGCGGAGCGGCTGGTAGTTTCGAACCGTTGACCTTAAGGTTCGCAGCCCGATTCGTAACTACTACGCTACTAGAGCTCCAATAACATGTACAAAATACTTGGGAAGGAGACTTACCATCCTAGCTTCTAAAGAGTATTCAGGCTGTACTTCTTCCAAGACAGGGTTGGGTTTTTATTCTGGCAGTCCATAGTACTTTCAGTATTCTTCTCTAATACCTAATACAAATTAATCAGTTCTTCTACAGTCTTCCTTATTCATTGTTTAACTTTCACATGTATATGAAGCAATTGAAAATATCATGGCTAGTGTCAGTCGCAACTTAGTTCTCAAAGTGCTGTCTTTGCTCTTTAACATTTTAAAGAGGTCTTTTGCAGCAGATTAGTTCACTGTGATTTCTTGACTGCTGCTTCTTATTTCTGAAGACAGAATAAAATAAATAAAATAGGGTCACTGCATTGGCCAACGTTGAAAAAAATAGAAAAAACTCTATCTTAAGTTCTAATCTTTCTCTTGAATTCGCTCCTGTTTTCTTACTGCCCACTGTACTTCCTCACTTGAATATTTCATTAGTACTTGACGTGCAAAATGTGAAAAACTGTGTTTATATTCATCTTCAATCCCAAATTTTTATAAATGACTCTAACTTCCTCCATGGTCTGTGCCTAGACTTCTAAATGACTCTTCCTTTCCCCTTAAGTCAACCACTTGTTAAGTCTTATTTTAAACCCCAGTAAGATGTGTGGTGCTGTGGGTTAATGCGCTGCCCTGCAAATTAGATTTGATCCATAAGGTCAGTAGCTCAAGCTCACCAGCTGCTCCTTGGAAACCCTGTTTGTTATGGGTTGGAACCGACTCGATGACACCTAACAACAACAACAAGATGCATCTAGGAAGAGGTAGGGCCAGAATTTTGACCCATGTTGCCCCAGACTGTATTTTTAATCACTTCCTTGTGTAGCTGACACTAGCTCAAAATAAGCACTGGTGGACAATTTGTCTGTCTTTCCCGAAAGAGAGGGTGAGGCACTGGTCTGTTGTTTTCACAACCCCTACTTTCTCTTGAAGGAACTCTGGTAGTGTAGTGGGTTATGAGTTGGGCTGTTAACTGCAAAGTCAGCAGTTCTAAACTACTAGTCATTCTGCAGGAAAAAGATGAGGCTTTCTGCTTCAGTAAAGACATATAGCTTTGGAAATCCTGTACAGGGTTGCTGGGAACCAGAACCAACTTCACGGCACATAACCACCACCACCACCACTTTCTCTCTTGGGAGTCCTGGTGTGGCACTGCAGGATAAGCACTGGACTGTTACCTATAAAGCCAGTGGTTCAAATGTACCAGCTGCTCGTTGGAAATCTATACAGGTCACTATGAGTTGGAATTGACTTGATGGCACTTACCAACAATAGTTTCTGTAGAGATGGGCAATGGTTGCTCAGTGGTGGAGTTTTTGCCTTCCGTGTGGGAGACCTGGTTAGATTACCAGTTAATATACCTCAAGTATAATGTTGTTATTAAGCGCCATTGAGTCGGTTGCAACCCATAGAGACCCTGTTTAGGGTTTCTGAGGAGCGGCTGGTGAGCTTGAACTGCCAACTTTGCAGTTCAAACCAACTTTGCAGTCAAGTATGTTACCTCAAGTATATTCCTACTTAATATACCTCATATTAATATACCTCAAGTATAGCCACAATACATCTGTCCATGAAGACTTTTATGTTGCTGTGATGCTGAAGAGGTTTCAGTGGAGTTTTCAAACTTAGACAGAGAAGGAAGAAAGGCCTGGTAATCTGTTTCCAAAAAAAAAAAAAAATCTGTGAAAACCCTGTAGATCAACAATAGTCTGATTCCATTGTGCATGAGGTCACTATGAGTCAGGGGCAGATGCTACAGATTAACAACAGTAACTATAACTTCCAGTTGCAATCTTGCCTTTTCATGTACAGACCACTGAGCACCCAGTCCCATGACCCAAAGTCCCTGCCCAGTGTTCTAGCTTTGGAGAATTTTGTCAGGCCTGCAGAACAACTCTTCAGGCCATCTCATAGAGAAGAGGGCTACACTAGACTCAGTGTTGGTGGGAATAAACAGCTCTTGTGAGCAGCTGGGATCAAGGTGGACCCAGCCAAATGGAATCCCTGGCTCTTTCTTTTCTCGAACCCTGCCAAGCAGCAATCTCCAAGAGCAACCATAGAGGAAAGCCTCAGTGAGCCCTTGTAGGAGGAATGAGGAGGGTAGGAGCAAGGAGGTCTCAGGCACAAGATGTGTTTAAATGCCTTAACAGCTGCTTCTTTGCCTGGAGAAGTGATTATTCCTAATAAGGGCACAGCAGTTCCTGTTTACAGTGGAATCCAAACATCTCTCACACCACAACCCGTTGCGAAATACGTGCCAAGACCCAGCAGCCTTTTCTGGTTAAAGACTCCTCCAACTTTACAGTTGGTTAGGTCCACAACCTTCCTGAATTCTCCCTCTGTTCACTTACAGAAAAGGAACATTCTTTCCTTGTCTCTCAGTCCAGGGTCTCCATTAGAGGAAAATCACCTTGCAATCAGAACTTCCTTCCCTGTGTCTGTCTGCCTGGCTCCCACTGTGGGCTTAAGCACGTGGACAATGAACACCTATAGAGTGACTGGCATAATCCTTAACATTTATTCAGACATCAGGTCAAATTCAAAGTAGATAAATCCTGAGAGATTTACTGTAAAGGGAAATCATGTGACTCAAATCCTACTTTTCACTGCATCATGTTCTGTGAGAGAGTTTTCCTGTTTCAATCTGTCATTCGTTAGGTGGTAGAGTCAGAAATAGGAGACAACAGGTCTCAGGACATAGAAGGGAGAGGAAAAGTTTCCCTTCATGAGTAAATTGAGGATGCATGGATTCTTTCTGAACCACTCAACAAACATTTATCAAGTCTAAATATAATTATAAAATAAAGTCCTTGGGTGGCACAAATGGTTAATAAATGGTTAATGTGCTCAGTTGTTCATTGAAAGGCCTGAGATTCAGATCCAACCAGAGGTACCTGGGAAGAAAGGCCTAATGCTTTACTTCCAAAAGCCAGCCACTGAAAGCCCTAAGGAGCAGAGCTCTACTGTAACACACTTGAGATTACTGTGAGTCAGAATTGATCCAATGATGTTGTTGTTGTTGTTGTTCAGTGCCATGGAGTCAGTTATGACTCATAATGACCATGTATAACATTGCCAAGAAGCAGCTGGTGGATTTGAACTGCCAACCTTTCCGTTAGCTTGTCCAGTGCTTGTCCTGCAGTGCCACATCAGGACTCCATAATGATAACTGGCATAAAATAATACATAGAACATTGTTTCTAGGACAATTGTTTTCTTGAGGATTTTGTTGTTGTCATGTTGTTATGTTCCATTGAGTTGGTTCTGACTCATAGCGACCCTATGCACAACAGAACGAAACACTGCCTGGTCCTGGACCAATTTCACAATCATTGCTGTGCCTGAACCCATTGCTGCTGCGACTGCGCCAATCCATCTTGCTGGGGGTCTGCCCTTTTTCTCGACTCTCCACCTTACCAAACATGATTTCCTTCTCCAGGGACTGGTCCCTCCTGATAGTATGTCCAAAGTATGAAAGATGAAGTCTGGACATCCTGATTTGCAAGGAACATACTGGCTCTACTTCTTCCAACACAGATTTGTTTGTTCATCTGGCAGTCCATGGTACTCCACCACTACAACTCAAATGCATCAACTCTTCTACGGTCTTCCTCGTTCACTGTCCAACTTTCACATGCATATGAGAAAATGCCAATGGCTTGGATCAGGCATACCTTATTCCTCAAACTGACATCTTTGCTCTTCAACACTTTAAAGAAGTCTTGTGTAGCAGATTTGCCCATGCAATATGTTGTTTGATTTCTTTACTGCTGCTTCCATGAGTATTGATGGTTGATCTAAAGAAAATGAAGTCTTTGACAACTTCAATCTTTTCTCCATTTATATGGATGTTGCTTATTGGTTCAGTGGTGGGGATTTTTGTTTTCTTTACCTTGAGGTGCAACCCATTCCATAAGATATGGTCTTTGATCTTCATCAGTAAGTATTTTAAGTCCTCATCACTTTCAGCAAGCAAAGTTATTTTATCTGCATATCACAGGTTGTTAACAAGTCTTCCTCCATTCCTGATGCTATACTTTTCTTCATATAATCCAGCTTCTCTGATTATTTGCTCAGCATACAGATTGAATAAGTATGGTGAAAGAATACAACCCTGGCATGCATCTTTTCTAATTTTAAACCATTCCATGTTCCCTTGTTCTGTTCCAACAACTGCTTCTTGGTCTAGGTAAAGATTCCTCCTGAGCACAATTAAGTGTTCTGGAATACTCATTTTCTGCAATGTTGTCCATAGCTTGTCATGATCCACACAATCAAACAACTTTGCATAGTCAATAAAGCACAGATAAACATCTTTCTGGTATTCTCTGCTTTTAGCTAAGATCCATATGATGTCAGCAATACAATCCCTCATTCCACATCTTCTTCTGAATCCAGCTTGAACCTCTGGAAGTTTTCTGTCAATATAGGGTTGCAACTGTTTTTACATTATCTTTAACAAAATTTTACTTACATTTAATGATATTGTCCGATGATTTACATAATCCATTGTTTCACCTCTCTTTGGAATGGGCACAAATATGGATCTCTTCCAGTCACTTGGCCTTCAAATTTCTTGGCATAGATGAATGAGTGCCTCCAGTGCAGCATCAGTTTGTTGAAAGATTTCCATCTGTTTTCCATCTATTCCTGGTGCCATGTTCTTTGCCAATGGCTTCAATACACCTTGAACTTCTTGAGGTGTGGTGCTGTGGGTTAATGCACCAGCTGCAAAGCCGTTTGAACTACATGGTTGGCGGTTCAAGCTCACCAGCTGCTCCTCGGAAACCCTATACAGGGTCACTATGGGTTGGAATAGACTTGATGACACTTAGCAACAACAATTTCTCTTCCTCTCTTTCTGTACTTGCTCTCACTTTACCTCTTTCATCAAAGAGACCTAGCTCCTGCACTAAGGCCTGGGGCCAATCAGCACAGTGAAGGACTAGAGAGCTATTACAGTGAAGGACCAGGAAGCTCTTCTATCCCTTGTGCTAGAAGTTTAGGCTCTGGAATCTGCCAGGCCTTGCAATGCCAGCTCTGCAGATAATTTGCTTTGGGACTTTGGTCAAGAGATAAAGTTTTGTTTATCACCTGTGTAGAAATGAAAGTAGCTACCTCATAGAGTAGTGGTGAGGATTAAGTGAGATAATGGAAGGAAAGTTTACCATTACAGTGATCAATAAATGATGGCTATTGCTATTTTTATTAATACCATTACCTTATGTAGCTGGAACTCATCTAAGAACCTCATCGACCTAGACCTCAGTAAAAAATTAGAAATTAAGCCAAAAGAAAAAAAGTGCCTAAATAGCTAATATTAGTGTCTGTGGGCTAAAACACAAATACTTTATTTTCAGGCAAGGTTCCTATTTTGAGGTTACTTAATATTTTATATACAACAATATCAAGCTAGCAGCAAACTCACCAGGGAAGCACTCTGAGAACATTAAAATGTCAGAGTTGAATTCTGATGATAAGTAAACAGAGCTACAGAAATAAGGCTTCCTTTACTATTAGGGGTATTTAGAATAGGGTAAAGGCCTGGTGTGGCTACACCAGTTAATGCACTAGACTACAAGGTCAGTTTGAACCACAAGATTGGTGGTTCAATCTTACCAGCTGAACCCTAGACAGGGTTGCTATGAGTAGAAAGCAACTCGATGGCACTTAATAATAACTACAACAAGAATAGGGTAAAGGAAACCTGGCAGAGCAATGGTTAAGTACTCAGCAGCTAACTCAAAGCTTGGCAGTTCAAACCCACCCAGTGACTCTTCAGGATAAAGATCTGGGTATCTGCTCCCATAAAAATGACAGCCTAGGAAACCCGATGGGACAGTTCTTTTCTGTCCTTTTGGGTCATTATGAGTCAGAATCAACTCAACAGCACACAACAGTAGAATAGGACAGATTATAATTTATCAGAACCTACTGGGTGATAGGATTTTATTGAGCATATTGTATATACCTGCTGCCATTGAATCAATTTTAGCACATAATTACCCTGTATAGGGTTCTGAGGCTGTAAATCTTTATGGGAGAGCAGGAAGCCTCATCTTTCTCCTGTGAAGTGGCTGGTGGGTTTGAACTGCCAATCTGGTGATTAGCAGACCAGTGCTTACCCTACAGTGCCACCAGGATTCTTTGTATTATATATGTTGTTTAATTAAATCCTCACAGCAATGCTCTGCAATGTATATTTTAATTTTAATCCTTGATATTGCATGGATTTTAATCCTTAATATTATTAGCATAGAGTGTAAGGAGTTTATCACAAAGTTAACAAAGGACAAAGCAGGAATTTTGCCTCAGAACCTGCCAAGATGCAATGTGGAGACATTTCTGTTAACTCCAACCTCTCTCTCATTCTTCTTTGCTTCATCTGTTTATCTACTCAACAACTGAAATAGAGTCCTTGTCCTCAGGATCCTTCTCTTAAAACTTACTATTCTGAAATGATTTTAGACTTACAAGAAGGTACAAATATAGTAGTTCCTATGTGCTCTTCACCTCGCTTCTCACAATAATATCATGCTACGTAGTGGAGTCCATCTTGAAAGCTATGTCCTAACTGGTGTGGCGCTGTAGGATCAGCGCTGGATTGCAAACCACAAGGTTGGTGGTTCAAAGCCACCAGGTGCTCCTTGGAGACCCTATAAAGGATCATTATGAGTCAGAACCAACTCAACAGAACTTAGCAGCACTTAAGGAAATGATGTATATATACCTTTGAAAAATACTTCATTCAAAGCAAATGCAATAAATAAAGCTTTGGTTCTTAACAGAGGCAAACTGTTTGTCATATGGAATATTTAACTCCTCAAAACAACGAAACTTCCAAAGCGTTTTGGAAAGCCAGATTATGATGCTCTATTTCTCTTCAGAACATGATGGAATTGGCCAAACCCTTAGTGATTAAAAAAACAACAACATAGGTATAAAGAATCTAGTCCATACTCAAGGTGCCCATGCTTAGTTGTAGAGAGATTTCCCATCAACTGCTTTTCTAAAGTTTCCAAAACACATGAGGATGCCATATAACACAGTGTGGGCTGAATATTTGTAAGTTTGGCTACCTCTTCAATTCTCTCCATGTGTGCTATGAAATTTAAGTGGTGGAGTCAGGCATTTCTGAATACAATTTTCCATATGTAAATTCACTGCAGTCCACTGCAGCAACACATCTGATCCAGTTTATTGGGGTGTGAGATTACTCTTTTCTTTCACTTTGGAAACATTTAGGGCAATCAGAAATGAGACAGAGTGGTGTTGCTGGTTCTGATTAAGTGATCTCAGACCAAGAGAGTCAACTGCTTCCACCAGTCTCTCTACAACAGTCAAGAATGTAACTCGTGAAAGAAAGGATCTTAAAGATCCCTCACCTTACTCCATTTCTTTTTCTTGCTGGTATAAGAATGCTTTAGTCAGTCATTTTTTTTTTTCTCAAAACATACACAGGAAGGCTTTCATTTAATCATTTTACCCGATATCCCACCAACTGGTGTTCCTTAGACTTATCAGCAAGGTCCCAAATCGTCCCTGGCATCTTCATCCTTAATTACTTTTCTCCTTCTGTAATTTCTGTTTTTGTCAGTATCATTACCACCCTCAGGGCTGCTGAGACTTGATTTGTGCCATCCTTAATTCTGCCCCTTACATCTGCTTAGATTTATCCCACCTCCCCCCATCTCCCGCTCTGTCCTGTCATTTCCACTTGCACTCCACTGACTCTTGGTTAGGCTGAAGGAAATCTGGCTCCTCTCCTTTGCCAGACTGTGAACTCTGCAAGGGTGGGGACTACATCCTACCTACCACTGTGCCTCTGAGATGAGTGCACCATGCTTGACAGATGGCAGGTCCTCAATGAATGTCTGTTGAGTAGTTAACTCAGATACTGAATATCATCCCGGTGGGATTCACTCCCCAGCAGGCTTCTGCCCCTCTTAGGCTGAAGGCTGCAGAGGGGGGAGGACGATGGAGAAACAGGCCATGCCTACTGAGTGCCAACCTCCATACACTTCTGCTTCTTGCTTAGGCCACTGTTCCCTGCTCTGCTTCTATCTTTTGTTCTATTATCCTAGGCTTCCATGTGCCCACATTGGAACCAATGAGCCTATTGTCTGTGACTAGACAATGGTAGATCCAGATTACCTGTTACCTATTCTCAGCAACATAAAATTACTCCTCAACCAATAAGTATGCAGTGAGTTTCTTTTATGTGTTAGATACACTGAAATTTTTCTTCCATCACGATCTCTCACATTGCTCCTTTTCTATTGCTCACTTACTTTGACCTCAGTATGTTTATACAGGACATTTACACTCAAATATCATGTATGTATGTGTGAGCGTGTGTGCATCAGCATTGTTTCCAAACTCACCCCATTTCACATGAAAGGGAATCAGAGCTCAGAGACCAAAGAGATGGCTGTTCAATTTCAGGGCCAATTTCTGATAGGGCCTTAACAGAGTTCATGGGATACCCCACATTCCCTACCTGCCCCACCCTGAAATGACTCAGATAGTTGAAAATCCATCATATAAAACTATGCCTTTGAGCTGTCTTCTGGTGGATTTTCTTGGCCAGATACTTGTTTAGAACTTCAAATGTTTTCTCTAACCCTCTGGGATTTATGTTTTATCTGCTTAAGAAGATAATCAGGCCATAGCCAGGCATTTTCCAGGAATACCTATTGAACATGAATCTGGGTCATTTGTTGTGAAATATGCTTGGGAATCTCCAGACAGATTAGGTTCTAGTCACCCTTGGGTATTGAAAGGTCAGAGATTCATATCAGGTGAGGCAGCCCAAGACCACCAAGCACGAAACTTCCACCTACAACTCACTGAAGAGAGGAAGGGTGCTTGGCTCTTTACCCCAACAGTCCTGTGATATTAGGATTTTAGAAAGATTGTGTTGAAAGCAATGTGCTTTTGGAAAATCACAACTTCCTGGTTGTTGTTTTGTGACAGTACAATTTTTAAATGTTCAAATAATGCTCATAAAATTTCTTAGACATCAAACAGGTCTTGCAAAATAATATTTTTATGATTTAAGAGTAAGTAAATAAAAAACACATGGATTAAATATCCCTTAAAATGCAACATGCGTTTTAAGATTATGGGATGGGAGTGCTTGACAAAATGCACATTGGATGAAATGTAGTTGGGGCATTTGGTACTCCTATTTAGGGCAGAAATCAGTGGGCCAGTTTTCTGTACTTCCAAGAGAAATTATCTGCCTAACCCTGAAAAAGAATAGTCACCTACCCTTGCAAATAAAACCCAGCATTCTGAGCCCTCATTTTCAGTTGAAAAGACAGGAGTGAGGTAATGGTCACAGTCATGCAGCTAACCCTTCAGAGTGACCTGATTTATAACTGCTTTGGAGCCTTCACAGTATTATATCTCTTGATTTCATACACACATACCGTCTCAGCCTTCCCACCCCACAAATGTGTTAGATGGTATTAAAGCAAGGTTGTACATGGAGCATGTAAAGCCTTGGCTTTTGTCCAAGCTCAAAACCATCTACTCCTTGAGCATTACAACTAAGGTCTAAATAGAGCTTGGCATCATTCTAGGATCTCCCAATCAGCTAACATCATATGCCTACTAAAGAAAGCGGGGTGGGGAAGGGGAATGAAATCCCTCAGAAATTCAGATGATTGAGTTCCAGTCTCAAGCAGCTGAAGAGCTAGTTGAGGGGCTAAAACACAAGGGATATTATCAAATGTCTCCAGGCAGATACAGAAAGCAAATGAGTGGAACAGAGGATTAAATGCTTGGCTTTTAACTGAAAGATTGGCCACAAGGGTTTCAGAAGAAATGACTGGAGATGTGCTTCTGAAAAATCAGTCACTGAAAACCCTATGGAGCACAGATCTACTCTGACACACATGGAGGCCCCGTGAACCAGAACTGACTATATGTCAACCAGTTTGGTTCTTTATTTGTCTGGGTTTTTAAGGATTACAAAGAAGGAAGCATCATTGGGAAGGCTCTCTGAAAGAGGAGAGACTTTGTTGATGAGTAGATTCATTCATTTATTTGCTTGTGGAATATTTACTGGTACCTATTATGTCGCTATGGGTCGGAACCGACTCGACGGCACTTAACAACAACAACAATTATGTACAATATACATAGGCTAGTGCTGGAGACACTGAAGTGAACCAGACAGGCCCAGTCCTTGCCCTGGGAAAATTGTATTTGAATCGGGAAGATAGCTGATTCAAGTAGTAGGTAATTACATCATGTATCAAAGATTGTTTGAATTTCAAGGTCAGCAGTTCAAACTCACCAGCCACTCCTTAGAGTGGTCCCTATGAGTTGGAACATATTTGATGGCACTTGGCAACAACAATCATCCTTAATTATAATTGTTGTCCTGGTGTGGTGCTGTCGGATAAGCACTGGACCGCAAGGTTGGTTTGAACCACAAGGTCAGTAGTTCAAACTCACCAGCTGTTCCTTGGAAATGCTATACTGGGTCGCTATGAGTCAGAACAGACTAAACGGCACTCAACACCAGTAACAACATTGTTGTGAGTGTCAATAAAAGGAAAATGACAGGGTTCTGGGGGAAGCCTTTAGCAGGGGTTCAAGACTAAAGTTACTGAGCTGAATTGTCCTGTATCTGTCATTAAAATGTGGTCCAGGAACCACTGGTTAGAAATGCAGATGATTTGGTCTATCCTCAGTGCTAGTGAATAAGAATCTGTATTTTTAGCTTAATGTCAGTTGATCCCAATGCACATTACATTTCTAAAAACAGTGCTAAAATATAGCACAGTGAACAACAAAAGAGCAGAGGACTTCCAGATCACACAAACATCGGAATATCCGGATTGACTGAACAGGCACTCTTTGTCCTGGATGATATTTATACACCTGAATCACCGGTGGAGGAGCTCCTTTGCTTGCTTAAGTGCTGAAGGACAGATATTCAAGGTAGGTTAAGAAGACTCTCAAATTTGCATCTCCTGGAGGCCTCTTTGTCTATTTCTATCTTATTTTCAGTTATATGTCTACTGGCGCAAGATCCTTTCATGTTCCAAAATAGGAATCTATTCTGTTTGGCATCAATATTTCCCTCCCTCCACTCTCAGAGCTGGTTAATGCTTTCCAGATGAGGTGCGAGCAGCTACTAATTGTACCCGGATCAGTCTTGATTTGTGTTTCAGTCAGCGAGGCACCTTACTAATGGGTCTGAAACTTGGCAGCAGGCCCGGGACCAATGTCAAAGGAAACAGATCCGAAAGTCTCATGGAGAAAGGGAAGGAGACAGGGAGTCGATAGAAAAAGGTTCAGAGGATGGAAGGGGAGGGGGGAAATCCAAGGGACAGGAGGGGATTAGAGAGCCTGTATTGGGGAGGATGGGCTTCAATAGAGAAATGGACCTAGGAAAGAAGGAGAAATGGGAGAGAGTGGAAAGGGACAAATGCAGGAATAAGGTGGAACAAAGGGGAGAGGAGCCATTGTGTTTGTATCTCTGACAGGAGACAAGAGAGAAGGCAGGATGATCAGACTGCACTTGGGGATGGGATCCTAAACTCCGATAACTAACTAGGCCTGTGCTTGCTCACAGTAAAACAGTACCTGGGGAGAGTCATAGAGGCAGCCACCCTCAATTCTGCAGGCAGAAATCTGAAGCCTCTCCCCTCTCTCGCTGACCCTCTGCCTCCAAGGACTTGGCAGGGAACACTCCTCTCAGAGAGCAGCCAGCGACTGCAAGCCTGACAGAGTTGAAGCGCGCAGACACACCTTGGCTTTATGAGCTGAGGCCTGAGGCAGGGCCTCTCCGGCTGGAACTCCAAGAGCAGGCTTTCCTGGAACCCAGTTGGAAAGGGGCCTTGTGAGGGGGAAGCTGAGAACTGAAGCCGAAGGCCTTTGTGAATTAGACACATTCATTGTACTTACTGAGAAAACAAAAAAAAAAAAGCACCTTTCCACAAGAGGGTGAAAAATCCACTTTACCAATATTAATTCTAAGTTTTTAAAATTGGGGAGAACTCACACATAGACACACATTTTTGCAGAGAGTGGGGAAAATAAGAAAGGAGATCAAGGAGCACAAGAATGGGGGACAGGCTGAAATTGCTTAGGGCATCAGCAAAGCAGAGGCACACCCACCCCTGCCCCAGCAAGAAACAAATAAGCCTGTTTCTTGGTGGTGGTGGTTGGAGGGAATGAATATGTATTTTTCAGAATAGCATTGGTGTTCAAACAAAAGCTTGTGCACAGATGTTCATAGCAGCACTATTCACAAAAGGCCAAAGGAGGCAGAAACAACCCAGATGTCTATCAACTGATGGATGAATAAACAAAATATGGCGTATCTATCCAATGAAATATTAGTTAGCCATAAAAGTAAGTGAGTATTGATACGTCTACAATATAGATGGATCTTAAAACTCTTATGCTGAGTCTAAGAAGCCAGACTCAAAGGCTACATACATATTGTATGATTTCATTGATTTGAAATATCCAGAAGAGGCAAATCCAAAGAGAAGAACACAGATTGGTTGGTGCTGGGGGGACTGGAGAGTAACTGCTTAATGGGTATTGTTGCTGCTGTTAAGTGTTGTCATGTCAATTCTGACCCATAGCAACTCTGGCCAGGGTTTGCAAGGAGCGGCTGGTGAGCTTGAACTGCCGACCTCACTGTTCAAATTAACCTTGCAGTCCAGCACATTAACCTACAGTGCCATACCAGGACTCCATAATGTGTACAGGTTCCTGTTGTTGATGTTGAATGCTGTTGAGTCATTTACAACCCATAGCAACACTGTATAGAGTTTCTGAGGAGCGGCTGGTAACCTTGAACCGCTAACCTTGCAGTTCAAATCAACCTTGAAGTCCAGCACATTAACCCAGAGCTCCACACCAGGACTCCAATAGCTTCCTGTTAGTGGTGATGAAAAAGTTCTGGAATTAGATAGTGGTGATGATTGCACAACATTGGATATAATTAAAGCCACTGAATTGTATACTTGAAAATGGATAAAATAGTAAATATTATGTCATGTTTATTACATTGTTGCTTTTAGGTGTTGTTGAGTCAGCGCTGACTCATATCAACCTTACGCATAACAGAACAAAAGGTTGTCTGGTCCTATGCCATCTTCATAATGCACATTATACCTGTTGCTGCATTATAATGCACATTATAATGTGTAGAATGCACATAATGCCCATTATACTTAAGTGCTGTGAAGTTAGTTCTAACTCATAGCAACCCTGTATAGGGTTTCCGAGGAGCAACTGCTGAGTTTGAAAAGCTGATCTTGCAATTAGTAATCTAGTGCATACCCTACAGTGTCACAAAAATTAAATGAAGAAGGAAAAGGAGAAGGGCATTGAAATAACCATCATTATGAAAAATCTGAAAGGAAAATATTTGGTCTCCCACAAACTTGTTTTATTGTTCAGTACCGTTTTTATCTTGACTCACATTTGGAGGAAGGGTGTTATAAAATTTTAACACTTCAATCTGTATAAATGGAGTCCTGGTGTGGCGCTGTGGGCTAATGTGTCAGACTGCAAAGTCATTTGAACTACAAGGTCAGTGGTTCAAGCTCACCAGCTGCTCCTTGAAAACCCTATACAGG
This sequence comes from Chrysochloris asiatica, assembly GCF_000296735.1. NCBI lineage: Eukaryota > Metazoa > Chordata > Mammalia > Afrosoricida > Chrysochloridae > Chrysochloris > Chrysochloris asiatica. The sequence goes on from NW_006408579.1 coordinate 13,466,036, forward strand.
GTCTCTATGGGTTGGAATCGTCTCAATGGCACTTCACAACAACAATCTGTGTATATAGGGCCCAGAGAGAGGGAGAAAAAAAGAAATAAGTTCTGAAGAAGAAAAATTAAGGGCAGCGGAAAGAGTCAAAAAGAAAAGTAGCCAGTTATGAGTCCTGGTGTGGCACTGTAGTATAAGCACTGCCCAAAAGGTCAAGATCGGTAGTTCAAACTCACCAGCCGCTTCTTGGAAATCCTATACAGGGTTGCTATGAATCAGAACTGACTCAACAGCACTTTAATAACCAGAACAATGTAGGGTAGGAAATGGAAGAAAATGGAAAAGGAATTAGGTTGAGCTAAAAGAGGCTCTGAAAAGCAAGCAAACAATATAAACTTCATTTTTTTATCCCATACTTCCTTTTGTTTCTTGTGAGATGAGTTCTTAACTATAAAGCCTGTAGATCTGGGCACTGTTGGATTACCGAGTAAACAAGGTAAGCATGGTTTACTTGTTGTTGTTGTTGTTAAGTGCCATCGAGTCGGTTCCGACCCATAGCGACCCAGTACAGGGTTTCCAAGGGGTGTAAATCTTTACGGGAGTAGAAAGCCTCATCTTTCTCCCGCGGAGCGGCTGGTAGTTTCGAACCACTGACCTTAAGGTTCACAGCCCTACTACCACGTAGTGGTTTACTTGTACTTATATATTAATCTGTACTGATCTGGGGCTAGGATCTATGAGTGGAAGTTCTATAGGAAATACACTCCCTCCCTCTAAGCTTGTTGTTAATTGCCAACTAGTCATGCCAACTCATGGCAACTCCCTGTGTGTACAGGAGTACTGCTCCGTATAGTTTTCCAGGCTGTGACCTTTCAGAAGCAGATAGCCAAATTTTCCAAGGTACCACTGGATGGGTTCGAACCACCCACCTTTCAGCTAGTATTTAAGCACTTAATCATTTGTT